>NW_017672505.1:96428-113894 GCF_001879085.1 Nicotiana attenuata
TTTTCCCCGAGCATGCCCCCTTCCCCTTTTTAGTTGATATTCTCTGTTGTTATATCTGTTGCCTTTGTATATATATGTCTGCACAGGTTGCTTTTTGGAGGTCCTGTCTAGCCTCGTCACTACCTCGCCGGGGTTAGGCCAGGCACTTACCAGCACATGGGGTCGGTTGTGCTGATGCTACACTTCTGTGCTTTTTGCACAGATCACAGTACCGGAGCAGGAGCTTTTGGACACTAGTAGGGCGTTGGGAGCTTACTTCAGTCCGGAGATTTCCGAGGTAGCCTTGCTGGCGTCCGCATAGCCCGGAGTCTCTCTTATCTCTGTCTTTCGTTTGATTTCCCTTGTATCAGATCAGACAATACTGTATTCTTATTCAGACTTTGTATTTAGCATTCAGTAGAAGTTCGTGAGTTAGTGACACCAGATCTGGGTAGAGGTGTATTTGAATTTCCGCACTTGGTTTCAGTTATTTATGTTTCGAGACTTCCACTTTTATATTAATTGCCTCGTTATTCTTTATACTGTTAATGATGTTGAGAGAAGTGTTAAATTAATTGGCTTGCCTAGCTCCTATTAGTAGGCGCCATCACGACTCCTGAAGGTGGGAAATCCGGGTCGTGACAAGTTGGTATCAGAGCACTAGGTTACATATGTCTCACAACTCACGGACAAACTCGGTAGAGTCTGAGGGATCGGTACGGAGACGTCTGTATTTATACCCCAGAGGCTACAGAGTTAAGAAAACTTCACTTCTGTTCTTTCTTGTCGTGCGAATCTGTTTCCCCAAATACTGATTGTCTTTCCACTCTGTTCTTTCGCAGATGGCGAGAACACGTGCTTCCTCTTCTGCCGCGCAGTAGCCCGAGCCCCCAGCAGCAGCTCCTACGAGGGGCAGAGGGCGAGGCCGAGGCCGTGCCAGAGGCCGAGGCCGGGGCAGAGCTCAGCCCCGAGCAGCAGTCCCAGAGGTGGAGCCTCATGTTGATTATGATGAGGAGGCTCCAGCCCCAGCAGCTCCGGTGGGCCCAGCTCAGGTCCAAGAGGGGTTCATAGCCACCCCAGTTCTTCAGGACGCTCTGGTCAGGTAGGTAGGCTTTGTGGAGAGCGTCACCAGAGCGGGTTTGCTTCCAGTAGCACCAGCCACTTCTCAGGCTGGAGGAGGGGTTCAGACTACTGCTACACGTACTCCGGAGCAGGTAGCTCCCCAGGCACAGTGTGACGACCCAACCCGTCGTCTCATGTATTACAGCCCTGTTTCCCCCATTTATTGCTCCTTCATGTTTTAATATCAGCAACGGGTGAGTTAGAGTTGAATTGAAGTGGTTTGAATAGGAAAATGAGACACTTAGTCTCTTTAAGGAAGGTTTGGTTTGGAAAAGTCAACCGAACGTTGACTTATTAGTTAGAAAGCTCGGATGTGAATTCCGGTGATTCGGTTAGCTTCGGGAGGTGATTTGTGACTTAGGAGTGCGATCGGAAGTGATTTTGGAGGTCCGGAGTAGAATTTGGCTTGAATTGGCAAAGTTGGCATTTTTGGCGAATTTCGGTGGATAGGTGAGATTTTGATCCGAGGGTCGGAATGGAATTCCGAGAGTTGCAGTAGCTCCGTTAGGTGATTTTGGATATGTGTGCAAAATTTCAGGTCATTCGGAGGTGTTTTGGTCGGATTTTTGATCGAATGCGTAATTCGGAAGTTCTTAAGAAACTTAGGCTTGAATTCGATGTGATTTGATGGTTTTAGCGTTGTTTGATGTGTTTTGAGGATGGGTACAAGTTTGAATGAGGTTTTAGGATGTGTTGGTATTTTTGGTTGAGGTCCCAGGGGCCTCGGGGTGAATTCGAGTGATTAAACGAGAGTTTTTAAAGCTGCTTCAGGTCTGTTGCTGCTGTCATCTGGTATTTCCGTTTCTGCGGAAATGGACCGCAGAAGCGGTTCTGCAGAAGCGGGTGAGGGGCCGCAGAAGCGGTCAGACATGGACTAGCGTAATTCCGCATAAGCGGAAGTTGGTCGCTTCAGCGGGTCCGCATAAGCGGATAGTTTACCGCAGAAGCGGTTTTGAGAGAACCGCAGAAGCGGTGGTTGAACCGCATTAGCGAAGAGGCGGTTTTTAAGTGAAAACCGCTTAAGCGGATTTTTGGCCGCAGAAGCGGTCCCGCATAAGCGGTAGCGGGACCGCAGAAGCGAAAATCGCTGGTAACAGAAGGGTTTTAATATTATATTTCCTCCATGAGCAAGAGGTAGTTTCTACCATTTTTAAGCGACTTGGAGAGCTTTGGGCGAGGATTTTCGAGGGTTTTGACTGAGAATCGAGTGGAGGTAAGTTCCTTGGCTTAATTACTCGAGTTTATGGTAAATTTATCATAGAAATCAGTAGAATTTCATCAAAAACGAGTCAAGCTAGGGCTTGGAAAGCTGTGATGTAAAAATGGAATTTGGAGGGTCAAACGAGCTCCGATTTTGGTAAATTTTATATGTACGGACTCGTGGCGAGACGAGGAATCCGGTACATATAAAATTTACCAAAATCGGAGCNCTTTTTTATTTCTATGCTTCTTTTTTTTTTCTTTTTTTCTTTTTTTTTTCTTTTCTCCTTTTCTTTTTTTCGTTTTCTTCCTACATTTTTCTATTTGCCTTTTCTAATTTCATCTAACTTCTTTTTTTTATATTCTTTTTCTTTTCATAATCTAATTTCATTTATCTTATTTTTATAAAATAAGAAAAATAACTGATATAGTAAATATTTATTCACCTTTTTTTTTAATATAACTAGTATAATATACCTTTTGTCTTTTTTTCATTTTCTTAATTCAATTATTAAACTGAAATAATATTAGTTGTCACTTCATCTAATTCACTGAATATCACACTGACTGCTGCTAAGCACCATAAATTACATAATCAAATTCTAAGAATCAACACGTGATTGCCATGCAAACCTTGATCTCCTTCCCTACAAATACCAGTACACACTCTACCATTAGCAGTAACACAACCAGTTATGGGCAAGAAAGCATAATCTACAACCACCAAATCTCTATATATACTAGTTAGAATATAAATGATAATAAAATTTTAGAAAATACAATAAAAGTATAAGTAGCAAAAAAGACTTGTAGTACCGTATGATACTAATATGGCATACACGTATGCCAACAGAGTATATGATTACTCTAGAATATTGCAATAATTATCTGCGTCTATACTATTGTACCAAAACATTAAAGGATGCAATATAAGTATGAGAAAATTACATGCTCGCATTGCAAGCTAAATATTCGCAAAGCAACTTGCTCATTCAGTATACTAACAGGGTATATAGTTATATGGGGCCGTTCCAACAATTGCCTATAACTATAAAAACTATTACATAATACACATAATCTATGTCCATCGTCACAAAAAAATTCCAGCACTACAAATCATGTTCATATAAATAATTTTAGAATAGAATTCACTTAAAAATGCAGCTAAAACAACAAAAAAATGTTCAAACTACCATATGATATCAATATGGTATATAACTATACCAACATGGTATACAATTTTACTTGTTAATTCCCGGCAACTATATGACTATACTACTATTACATAACACACATGCATAAAGAGAAAAATAAAAAACTAGTGTACCACATATTAATAAAATAAAGTATTCCAAGATATTATATTATATTACTATTATTAAAAGAAAATCAAATATACCAATTAAATGCAGGTAATACAACCAAAAAATGATTCAACTAGTATATGATACCAATATAGTATATTGTCACAACCCTAAAACCGACCCGGTCGTGATGGCACCTATCGTGAAACTAGGCCAGCCGATACAACTCCCGAATTAACCATTTAATCTATAACAATCATTTTTAAGCCTTTAATTAATCAAATATCTCATAATGTAAGTCTAAATGAACAGTGCGGAATAAATACACAAGCCCGACATCGGGGTGTCACAAGTCACGGGCATCTACGAAGGTCTGAAAATATACTAAAACAATCTAAGTAATAAAAGAGGGAGAAGAGCAGGGCTGCGAACGTCGGGCAGCTACCTTGCTAACTCCGATAACTCTGCCACTGAGCAATCAACACATGCTACCGGGTTNTTTTTAAGTATTTCTTATTCTGTCTCTATCCTTTTTGTTACAACTCATCCTTCATCTTTCCTAGTACTTTCTTCTAAGGTGAGATGTGTGTGATTAGCTTTCTTCTTACCTGTTCCTAATTTCAGTTTTAAATTTTCAGACCTAAGTTCTAAGACGCTGGTGTCAAGTTCGAGAACCTGGTTCTTCAACTCAGCATTTTACTGTCACTCTCATTAGCCCTAGATTCTAGGTTTTTGCACTTGGCTTTTAAGATCACACACTCCCTAGACAGTTGTTCCTTCTCATTGTTAATTATCTCAGACTCATCGATGAAGTCTAGCAATAGTTCAGATAACCTTTCTTTAGACAGAAGTTTAATCTTGTCTTTGAGATGAGTCACACTTACCTCTTGTTCATCATCTGATTCTCCGATGGCCATAAGTGCTTGTTCATCTCCAGCTTCATCTTCTGAATCTTCATCTGATGTCTCTCCCTAAGCAGCAACCATAGCCTTTGTTGATCCTTTGTTCCTTTTGGGTTGAACCTGTTCCTTCTTCCTGTTCCTTCATTCAGCCCTTTCCTTCTTCCATTCAATTTCCCACTGGGGACAGTTCTTGATCATGTGATCAATAGCAACCCTCGTGGGTTTGTTTCTTAGGAGCTCTTGGTTTGTTGAAGGTTGTACCTCTTGAAGAACCCTTTCCTCTCATCAGGTACTTTTTGAAATCCCTTATGATCATGGCCACTTCATCATCCTCTAGATCTTCACCTTCAGCTATTCTGAGAGCCAGACTCCTTTCCTTCTTGGGTGCATCAATTTTCATGGTTTGCCTTCTCAGTTCATAGGCGGTGAGATTTCCAATCAGTTCATCCAACTTGAGTGTAGCAATGTTCTTTGATTCCTGAATAGCAGTGATTTTGCTTTCTCAAGTTACTGGTAAGACCCTTGTCAAGATTTTCTCAACCTTGTCTTCTTCAAGGATAATTCTCCCAAGAGATTTAAGTTCATTTGTTAGTGTAGTGAACCTTGTGTACATCTCCTGGATGGTTTCTCCTTCCTTCATGGTGAAATTCTCATATTGAGAATATAGCAGTGTTCCTCTTGATCTCTTTACTTGAGGAGTTCCTTCATGAGCCACTTGTAAAGTGTCCCATATCTCCTTAGTAGTGGTGCAGCTTTGAATCCTGCTGTACTCGTCTGGACCTAGTCCACATACAAGCCATTTCTTGGCCTTGGCATTCTTTTCCCATTTCTTCAAATCTTCAGCAGTGCAGTCAGCTCTTGTCTTTGGCACGTCCACTCCTTCAGCATTCTTCTTTGTAGTAGCCAGGGAACCATCAGTGACTATGTCCCAGAGTTCATAGTTTTCTCCTATGATGTGATCTCTCATCCTGTTCTTCCACAAAGAATAGTACTGACCATTAAAGATTGGGGGCCTAGCAGTGGATTGCCCTTCCCAGTTTCCAGGTGGTGCACTCATCTTGATCTTTTCCTAAGGTGTTAGCCTCTTCAAGGATAATCTGCTCTGATACCAGTTGATGTTTTATACTTCAATACCACACAAGAGGGGGGGGAGTGATTTGTGTGGTACCCAATTTTTGTTTAACTAAACTATAGAAGGACCTGGTTCTTCTATGTGTTCCATCTACTACTGTTTGCGGAATAAGAAGTAAAGAAAATAAAAACACAGAGATTTTTACGTGGAAAACACATGGCTCAAAAGGTGAATAAACCACGACCTACTACTCAGTAGGATTTTCCCAAACTTCAACTAAAATCACTGAGCCAAAACCGCATTTACAAAACTCTTTGTAAACCTAAGGATTAACTCTAATCCCGTTGTGGAACACAATCTCAACTGCTGCGACAACTTCAGGTTAACTCTAACTTGAACACTCTAAGTACCTAATACAATTGCTTCTATAAAAGCTAAAAGGTACAATGTAAAATCACCTACTACAATTGAACTAGAATAAAAGGTAGACACTTGAAACTGGTTCTTCTATCTTGTTCAAGTAGCTTCAGGATTGCACGCTTGAATCACACATAATTGCTTGCAAAATCACCTTGCTCTTTTGCTCTCAATTTAAGTTTAACTTCTGCTTATGTGCATTGCCTGTAAAAGAGAACAACACTGATATTTAATGGATTAGTGATTAGAGATTAACTAGGATACAGATTGAACTCTTCTATCGTAGAAGAGTTCTAGTTGATCTCATACTTTAACACTATCCTCTTTTTAAACTGTGTTCTCTTCACGTAAAGAGTCTTTCTCTCCTTATCTAGTATGCAACCTTTTCGATCAGATCAGGAGATATTACTTCTGATAAGTTAGATTTATCTCCTTCACGTGCATCTCACATGTTTGGGTCGATCATGACTGTGTTTCACAAGATGGACCTGGTCCATGTCTGAGTTCTTTTGTCAGTCTTCAAAACTTCACCTGTTCTTGGGCCAACACAACCTCTTTGAAGTATAAGTAGTCACAACCAGAATGAAATGTGCCGACTTGGTCAACCTATCGACAATGACCCAAACCAAGTCAAACTTCTGCAAGGTCCACGACAACCCAACTACGAAGTCCATAGTAATGCGCTCCCATTTCCACTCAGGTATAGGCATCTGCTGATGTAGGTGTCACACCTCCTTTTTTACCCGAGGGGGGATATAAGGGAGTTTTTCCAATTTAAGTGACATTCATCGAAATGGAATTATTTTATTTATTTTCAGAGTCGCCACTTGGGATATTTATGGTGTCCCAAGTCACCGGTTTATTTTAAATCCCAAATCGAGGAAAATTGACTTTATTTTAGGAGTCCGTGAAACTAGAAAACTAGGTATGAAATTCCGTTAACCCGGGAGAAGGTGTTAGGCATTCCCGGCTTCCGTGGTTCGAGCACGGTCGCTTAACTATTAATAATTGGCCTAATTATCTGATTTATCACATGTTTAGACCCTATTGTGCATTTTAACTTTATAACCGCTTCTATTTATTTAGACTGCTTTTAGGATTTATGGATTTATTTCTTGAACAAGTTACGATTATCGTACACTTATTGTTTTGGGACACATCACAAACCACGCTACATGAAATGCACCCGTGAATTGTGACATGTTTATTTTATTAATGTTCGAAGTTGCTATAATCGGGTTACATGAAATGCACACCCGAATTATAGAAATTAGGCATCGTAACTATGTCACGGGAATCGTACCCATAATCACAATGGTTTATTAACCGCGCCTAAAGCATGTTATGATGTTCAAATTATTTCCTAAGCTATTTTTGATTGTTATCAGCATTCACAGCCATGTCTAATGATAAAGGGACCAACTACTTAATGAAAGTATGGCTTAAATGACTATAAGCCCCAAAATAAAATGAATCAATCCAATTGGGCTGTTTGGCAAAGGCAGGCCCAGTCGCTTCTCTTGAATGACTAGGCCCATTACGAGTTTGAGATTAATATCAATGAAATTTACCCAAAATATACATTTATCAAAAGTTAGAAGTCAATTTATTTCAAAGGCTAAATCAGAATATGCTTCGAGTTTTGAAGCTAATTACACTATGCGTGATTTCCAGTACATAAAAGGAATAAGTTAATGTTGTAATTCGAGAAGGAAGCCTATAGTTGTAGTCAAGCTATTGGGCTTAAGGCCCAGGTCCAATGGCCTAAGCTCAGACTCGTTTGAAACCATTTTCCTTAACTGAGCCAGTTTGTGAGTCTGGCCCAATCTGAAATTACAGAAGCAGGAATTCAACTTTAAACATATGGCCCATAGCCTTAGCTATTGCCACATTGTGCTTACATTACAAAAGTATAATAACAAAATAATTACTTAATAATTTCCTAACAGTAGTGGTTTTAATCACAATACATGTATTCAGAACATAATTAATTACAGTGCATCAGGTAAAAATAAAAGCTCTCAAAATCAGAAAATTACATTGTGATCCATTAATACATAGACTACTATATTAATAACTAATCTATTACATTAGGATTCTATGAGAAAAATATATTAACTAATTCCATTACAATATTTGGGAAAATTGACAGCCTAGTGAACTTTTGCCCTTTTTGGATATCACTGATCCAACCAACGCTTAATTCACCACATGGAGCCACCAATTTCTGCATAATAGTAACAGCCAAATTCCAGCTTTCGGCTTTAAAACATGCTGATTTGGCCAACTAGTGACCAAATCCACAAGTTATAACCCCATAGGCAACATGTCCTCAAATAAAAATACCATATCATTCATCAATCAGAGAAGCACAAATAGAAACAAATTCAATAGCTGACACTCAGATTTAGTATTTAACATGGTGAGCATTTAACTTAAAGAAGCATCTTCAAACAAAATCACTTTTAAGAGAAAACTACAATCATCAATGTATTAACCAAGCTGCTCATACCAGATTATTTCCACCTTTAAACTCACATAGCTAGGTTCATAACAATATAAGCAACCACTTCATGAAAAGAAACACTCATTCATCACATATAATTTGCAATTTTTGGTCATACAATATTCGAACAAAGCAGTACATCAGGAGAGCTGAAATCAGTACTTTAAAAACAAGTAAAAACCAGCAGAAAAGCAAGTGAAAATGCTGGCTGAAAACTTAGAGATGGAGCAGCAACCAAAACAAACAGCAGCAGTAGAAACCAGCCTAGAAAACCAAGAACCAACACTCAAACTTCTCAAAAATCAGAGTACCAGAAAAACTAGCCTAGAAATCTAACTAGAAAACTGAAATTTTTTAGCCAGAAAAGTTTCAGGGATTTTTTCTTTGTATTCTGAAGTTTTTTAGGTCAAGATATGCTAAAATGAATATTTTGTCCAGAATCAAGGAATAACTTTCCTTTTGTAGGGTATGCCATAATAACATCAAAATGGCATATTCTACCCTAAATTTCGAAAGTGTCAAATAGTACAGCATATTTGGACAGCTGTCTGTCCTTTCTCAGCCTTATTCCAGCATTTTTCATGCTGCAAATGAGGACAGCTGTACAAATGCTAGAACCTTCTAATTTTTACTCAATGTAAAATCCAGTTTTACCCCTTCAATTACTGATTATTTCAGCTATACCCTATATTCTGATACTATTTTGATTCTAGAAATCCCCTTAGGACCTTCTACGACATGCTAGGTAATTCTAACATTAGGGTCCCTAAACTTGTTTCAATTGCCCTTTTAATTCTGAATTTAGGCTTAAGGGTACCTAGGGTTTGATTCAAACCATTTAACCTAATTAACGTGTTCATCTAATTATCCCTAAACAAAACACTGTATTTGAATTTGTAGCCAAAACAGTAAAAAAATAAAAACATGATGCTAATGCAAAGAAACCTATAAATTAACATAATTAGTCTGCAAATTAACCAAATTAATCAATTAAGGCTAAAGTTTCTAATAGTTAATCAAAGACATGCCAAGTTGATTATTAATTAACTCTTAAAACTACTCTAATCATCTTAAACTAAATAAATGAATATAGGAGATAAACAACCACACAAATAGAAAAAAACAGAACCGTAAATTTATCAAAACCTAAAGATTAAACCTAGTTATCCTAAACTTATGCAATTGAAATTAAACTTCAGGTAATGATGAAATTTGCTTTAATTACCCTAAATAAACAAATGCAAACAAACAAGATCAAATAGTCACGAAAAAGAGAAAAGAAAACCTAACATTGCAACTACCTAAAACATGCAGCTAAACAAGAAACTGTAAAAGAAAGTAGAAGGTAAAAAATAAAAAGAAAAACGGGAAAGGAAATTACCTAAGGCTCGTTTGGAATCGACCAGTTGGAACTCGACCAATTTTAACGAGGTAAAATGAACTTGGACGACCATTAATCAACCGTTCTTAACAAGAACAGTCGACTAATGGAAGTCTTGGGTTCAAACGACCCAAAACTGACCGGAAATCAGAAGGGGAAAGTTAGGGTTTTGGGGATCTTAGATCTAAGATTCGAGAAGTTCTAGGCTAGTTTGAAAGGAGCTGTGGTGATAGATGGAAAGAGGAAGAGAAGGTGGTTACAGGGTGTTAATTTGGTAGGGTTTGGAGGTGGTCCGCCGCTGTGAGGCGATTTCCGGTCGGCGGACTACGGCGGAGGCGGTGAGGGTATACTAAGGCGGCTAGGGTTTTATTGAGAGAGATGGAGGAGGGAATGAGACTGATCTCTAGGGTTTGNGGATTTAGGGGTGGGGTTCGGACACTTTTATATTTAGGAGTGGGGCAGTTGCGAGCCGTTCGATCAAAGGGATCCAACGGCTGGGATTATAGGGAGGCTAAACGATGTCGTTTTCGGTTAGTGGGGATTGGACCGGGTATGGGGAAGATCTGGGCTTGGGAGAAATGGGTAAAACTAGGATTTGGGCCACTAAATTTGGTCTTTGGGTGGCCCAAAAATCAGAGACCAGCTCCCCTTTTTTTTCATTTTTCCTTTTTCTTTGTCTTTGATTTTAAAAACCTAATTAAATTAATTAAGTCGTAAATTAAATCCTAAAGTAATATAACCTATAAAATCAAACTAATTATCTATTTATAATAATTACAAAATTAGTTAATCGTAAACTAATGAAGATGAAATTATTAAACTAATATTAAAAGCTAAAATGTAAAAATGAACAATATTTTTTGTGATTTTCATTTTAAAAAAGCAATTAATTAACTAATTAATCCTAAAATATGAACAAAAAACCTAATATGCAATGCATGAAACTTTTGACATTTTGGGGGTATTTTTTCATGATTTTAACAAAATTAAACGTGCACAAAAAATGCAAACAATTAATAAAATCCTACAAAAATCCTATAAAATTGAAAACAATTTGGAAAAAATCTATTTCTTTAATATTGTAGGAGTATTTTTAATAGGGAAAAAATCACATGCTCACAGCTGCCCCTCTTTGCTCAAAAACACGAAGAGTTTTCGGGCAAAGATAAAATGAGCAATTATGAGCGATTGTTGCCCATCGAGATACTCCATGGAAGCATTTTTTTGAAAAAATTTGATCGAACGTCGCTTCGGAGGTTGCCTACATATCCTTGGCTATAAAGGAATCTGGTCAGTGTAGTTCTGGAAATTTTGGTAGCTGGGACTACCGGTTTGTTGTAATTTCACTGCTATTGCTGCTGTTTCTGCCTGCTGAGCTCCTTATTACACCAAGGTCAAAATGAAATGCTAAACTAGCTAAGCCTATCAGCTATGAGTTACAAGATTCCTATCTATAAACCTTCTGAAACTTCATCTTGAGTCTTGACTTGATGTGGACTCTGATTTGAATCTTGAGGCTTGTTAACTGCAGGTGCTAGCTCATTCCTCTCCAGCTTTCGAATCAAAATGGGACATTCAAAGCTTGTGACTTCAATCATGTCTTGAGCAGTCCATATCTTTTCCGCCTCTGCACTTTGGTTCACTTTTTTCTTTTGTTCATTTTCTTTTATTCTGGATCAAGACTTCTTCTTTTGGTCACCTCGAAACTTGTGCCTCAAGGTAAAAACCTGCTCAGGCTCCAAAGCAAACAAACGAACGAAATTTTTCTGCCCTAGTTTTCACTAGGAATATTTCATGAGTTATTGTAACAAAAATCTAAACTACTTCTTTATTGGAAGCAATAAAATAAGGATTGTGTATCCTTAAGAAAAAGAGATTAGGGGGTGGAGACCCTATATCTAAAATGAAATCAACTAGGGATTGGAGGCCCTAAGTTGGAAAGATTACCAGGTTATGCTGGCATCAACTAAGGAGTGGGACCCAATGTTGGAAAAGATTACCAGGTTATGCTGGCATCAGCTAGGGAGAGGGACCCTATGTTGGAAACGATTACCAGGTTATGTTGTCATCAACTAGGGAGTGGGACCATATGTTGGAAAAGTCATCGGGCTATGCCAGAAAATTCATTGGGTTATGCCGGAAAAGTCACCGGGTTATGCCGGAAAAGTCATCGGGTTATGCCGGAAAAGTCATCGGGTTATGCCGGAAGAGTCATCGTGTTATGCCGGAAGAGTCATCGGGTTATGCCGGAAAAATCATTGGGTTATGACGGAAAAATCATCGGGTTATTCCGGAAAAGTCATCGGGTTATGCCGGAAAAGTCATCGGGTTATGCGGGAAAACTCATCGGGTTATGCCGGAAAAGTCATTGGGTTATGCCGGAAGAGTCATCGGGTTATGTCGGAAACGTCATCCAGGTTATTCCGGAAGAAATCATCGGGTTATGCCGAAAAAGTCATCGGGTTATGCCGGAAAAGTCATCGGGTTATGCCGGAAAAGTCATCGGGTTATGCCGGAAGAGTCATCGTGTTATGCCGGAAGAGTCATCGGGTTATGCCGGAAAAGTCATCGGGTTATGCCGGAAATATCATCGGGTTATGCGTCATCGGGTTATGCCGGAAAAGTCATCGAGTTATGCCGGAAGAAGTCATCGGGTTATGCCGGAAAAGTCATCAGGTTATGCCGAAAAAGTCATCGGGTTATGCCGGAAAAATTATCGAGTTATGCTGGAAAAGTCATCGGGTTATGCCGGAATCAACTAGGGAGTGGGATCCTATGTTGGAAAAGACGTAGCTAGAGATTGGAGACCCTATGCTACCATGATTTTGAATTTTTCTTCTTCTTCTTTGCATTTGATTTTTAGCATTTTTTTATCTAAGAAAATGAATAGAAATGCAGGAAAGAATTTAGAGGAGACTTCCCTTTTGGATTGATTATTGCTGCAGAGCTATTTTAGTCTCTGCGCGGTTTCCTTTTGTTGCACCTGCTTCTTGCAAGGTTGCTTTTGGATTGCACCCGTTTCCTATTTTCAAACAAAGAACAATTGTTAGTTCGAAACGGTGGTTGGTTTTGTGGCCTTGATTGTTTCAGTCACTTGATCTCGGCCCGACTTCTTTGATGAAGATCTCAACTGCAACTGCTTGTTCCCTGAGGACCGATTTCATTTCAGGCCCTGGAGAATCTCTGGTTTTTCTTGACTTTGCCATGACGGTTGGTCGGTGGAACTCAACCTTTTCGACTTTATTTTTCCTTCGTAGTCCTTTCCCTTTTGACTTCTTCTTTTTTTTTCCCCTTTTTTGTAAAACTTCGGAGCATTGGGGAACTTTTGGCTCCTCAAACTTTGTCGCAACGACTAGTGGCGTGGGACTTAACCTTTTCCCACTTTATTTCGCCTTTATAGGCCTTTTATTTCTAGCTTCTTTCTTCCAACTTCAATTTCAGAGCATTTGGGGTACCTTGGCTTTTCAGACCTTTGCCAAGACGGTTAGCCACGTGGGACTTGACCTTTTCAACTTCCTTTTCCTTTATAGGCACTTCAATTTGATTTTCTCCTTCCAAGAGTTCTGATTTCGAAGCATCGACCTCCATGGCCAGTCGAAGTCGACTTGATGCCCTTGACAAGGCTGGGTGCCTTTTTGCACATTAACTCGTGTCAGATGAAAGCCCTGTAAATCAGTCTTATCATCCTTTCTTTGTCTTAGTTTTGGAATAGAGTTAGACCGAAAGGGATTCAAAGAAAAACAAATAATGGAAAGGAAAATGAATTTAAACAAAAGGTATCCCTTTCGGGTAAAGGACAGAAACATGCGGACTTCAATGAACATGACATGCCTTTTGGACTGGATGCCTGATCCGTGCAAACCGTCCAACTCTCAGAAATTCATCACAACTTTTGCCTTGAAACCAAGAAACCTTGCCAGGACTGCGTCAATGTCAATGACTGAAGATCCTCTTTTCGAACAGTGGTGCCCTTTGCGGGTTTTCACGAGCTTACCTCTCTCATTTCTCTTCTCACCATCGCCTTGTAGTGCTCTTTGCGAGTTTTCACTAACAAGACTCTCATTTTAGTTTCTCCACTTACTGTTGCCTCACGGTGCCCGTGTGGGTTTTCACCAATAAGACTCTCTCATTTTATTTCTCTCACTTCGATTGCATCAGATCCAAGTAGTTGTATTCTCCGATCCTTGAATATTCTTACTGATTGATCAGAAGGACTTGAAAGGATTTGGGTAAAAATGATTTGGACTGAATAACAATTTTGGAACCATTCAGGCGGGATCATCGCCGAACCATTATAGCATCTGCCCCAGTTTCACTTTTGGGGGAATTTGGATTTTTATTTTGGTGTGACTGAACCTTAGAGAGAGGCCGCCTACGTATCCTTTCGGAATCAAGTCGAACGTAGTTCAGGGAACTTTGTTTTTGATTTTTTTTGTTTTTCTGTTTTGTTTTGTTTTCTCTTTCTTTTTCCTTTCCTTTTTCTTTCTTTTTTTTTCGTTTTTTTTTTCATTTTCTTTGTCGTTTCTTCCTTTTTTTTGTATCCTTCTTTTTCTTCTCCCTTTTTTTTCATCATTTTTTTTCATTTTTCATTTCATTTTTTCAAATTTTTTTTAATAACACTTTCAGGTTCCAAAAAGGGTAACCAAAGAAGAGTAACCAGCTCAAATGGTTTACAAAAGGGTTAATGGTGTTTGGGTAGCGAGAATGAAAGCCTTCGTCATCCCAATCGGAGAATATTAATACTATATAGAGGATCAAACAGAGTACCTTTTGGCTGCATTTGCATTGACAATTGTTACAGGGACATTTTCTTCGATGTTTCCCAGGTACAACGCTCTCTTTGGCAGTACTCTTGTTAGTTACCATGTATGGATCTTTTCAATATAGAGCCAATTTTCCTTTAGCTATTCCAAATCTTTGTTTTATTTCCTTAAACTTATCTTCATTGCAATCCAATTCTTGATTCCTCATTTCGGGGTCTGACAGCATTTTAGGATCTGGGCATGAAGTCCGCAAGCATGTCATATTATTGAAATCTGCATTTAACAGAACTGAAAAGTGAATAAGAAAAATTACAAGATTAAGAAAAGAGACATCCCTGGAAGAATTTCATTTGATTTTTTTTTAATTTTAAAAGATAGAAGGGTTAGCATCGGAAAGTAAGACAATAAGGTAAAACATCCAGATCACACCCTGAGATAATCCGGACGCAGAATGGATAGCAAGACTGGCTACCGAGATTCCCATCTGATAGGGAACTTTCAGGCTTGGCGACCATTTTTGGCTTTTCTTCTGTCTCAGCAATGGTTGTAATGGCCTTCAGTGCCAGATCGAATTCCTCATTGTAAGCAGGTTACAGATTGTTCGTCACATCAGGAACCTTCTTCGTCCCGAAGAACGATTCTTTCAGCTTTGGTCAAATCTTCAATTGCCCTTTTGAGGGTCCAAGAGTCCTCTGTACTGTGTCCCACTGCTCCAGAGTGGTATTCACATCTAGCATCAGCTTGGTGCGAGGGGGACTCGGGGTTCGGTCAGTTTGGGGCTGCTGGCTGCAGCAGACCTCGCCTAACTAGATTTTGGAACAAGCCCGAGTATGATTCACCAATAGGGGTGAACTGATTCCTTTTGAAAGGCTCTCTTGGGCGAGGATTGTACTGGGGAACATTTGATTGGGGATTATATGGAGCTTGGTAAGGATGGGCATTTCTGGGAGGTGGAGCTCGGTTTTGTGTATAATGTTGTGGCCGCGTTGTAACACCCCGTACATCTGACTAGGTGTGAATATTAAATGGGTATTAATTTGATATTTTATACATATGAAGTCCCATCGATATGATTATGGGTAAAATAGTTGTTTCAAAATCAAGATGGAAAGTGAGGTGCATAAGATTTGACAAAATCAACTATGTTTGCAGAAGGGCTGTCTTCCAGTAGGTTTTAGTTAAAATGTGTAAGGAATTTGGGAAAACGCAAAGCATGAAAGTTGTAGGTCTTTGAAATAGCTTTCCAATGATATATTATAGAGCCCAAACAGATCTCTTTGCAAAACGTTATGCGCATTTTACAGAACAGTATGTGATATGCGCGTCCGGTAGCGCGCCCATAGCGCGACCGCACTAATTTTGAGGCAGTGTTACTGCCATTTAGCGCGGTCAGTAGCGCGGGCGGGTCTCCAGGTGCGCGGGCGCGCTCGTGGGGGGTCACTTAAAGTTATATTTCGTCCCCCACAGCCCCAAAATATAAAAACTTGCTCTAGAAAGGGGAACCCTCAAAAACCTAACTCCTTAAGGGTCCTTCCACCACCCAAGATATTCGATTGGAACATCATTGTTGAGAGACGGAAGCCTAGAACTCAAATTCAAAGGGTTTGAAATTTAGAAAGATTAAAGTTGAAAGGGTTGGCAAACGTTGTATTATGCTCAAGAGCAGGAAGTTAAGATATGTGAGGCTAACTCTCTATGTTTGGGAATGTTATTGATTCTCCCTACACTACGTTTCTTTTACGACGTTACTAATTGCCTCAGAAATATAGTTTAGCTTAATTCCTTGAATAGTTGCAGAACTTCTATTCTCTAGCTTCATAACCCGTTCACCACTTTCATTCTGAACGTTGTGAGCTCAATGCGTATTCAATATAGACTTGGGTTCGATGCCCCTGAGTCTTAGTATAGATTACTCAGTTGGCCATAAACAGTTGAAGTTTCAGTGTTCATAAATAGTTCAAGAATACATGTCTCTGTCTAGTCCTATTCAGTATTCCAGTATTATGTAACTCAGTGTGATCCAGTATTCCAGTATCATGTAACTCAGTGTAATTCAGTATTTCACTATCATGTATTGCAGTTTGATTCTCAGTTCCTGAATGTTGAACACCTGTATTTGGGCCTGAGGCCGCAGTTTATGCTTTATGCATCTTTGGGCCTGAGGCCGCAGTTTATGCTTTATGCATCTTTAGGCCTTAGGCTGCAGTTTATGCTTTATGCATCTTTGGGCCTGAGGCTGCAGTTTATGCTTTATGCATTTTTGGACCTGAGGTCGCAGTTATGTATACATATACTTGGGCCCGAGGCCGCAGTTTGTGCACATATATATTGGGCCTGAGGCCGCAGTTTAATATTCAGATAACCAGGTTGTTCATCATTCAGAAGAGGGAGTATCCATATCCTTACTTCCTTTATTCAGTTCAGTTATCAGTTATCAGTTCAGTTATCAATTATCAGTTCAGTTATCAGTTATCATTTTAGTTATCAATTATCAGTTATCAGTTCAGTTATCAGTTATCATTTTAGTTATCAATTATCAGTTTTCGGTTCAGTTATCAGTTATCATTTTAGTTATCAGTTATCAACTATCAGTTATCGTTTCAGTTTCTGTTTTAATAGTTATCATTTTAGTATCAATTATCAATTCTCAGTTATCAGCTCAGTTTCAGTTTCAGCCTTTATAATTCTTTCTTTCAGTTGCTTTACATACCAGTGCAATTCAAATGTACTGACGTCCCTTTTGCCCGGGGCCTGCATCTCACGATGCAGGTAATGATTTACAGGTTGATGATTCAGAGCGCTAGGATTCTCGGCACCAGG
>NW_017672505.1:113914-163358 GCF_001879085.1 Nicotiana attenuata
GGTTGATCCCACGTTACCTTCGGGTCGATTATTCATTACTTTTACTAGTCGTTTCTAGTAGTTTATTAGACAGTCAGTGTTATCAGTACTTCATTAGAGGCTTCATAGACTAGAGTAACAGCTAGACAGAGTCACAACTTTTCATGTTAAGCAATATTGGCTACAGATATGTTTCAGACTTGTATTAGTGTTTCCACACTTTGATTTTTATCATTCAGACTTTCAGTATACCAGCATGTGTTAGTTTATTTTCCGCATTTAGTATGTTATGATATCACATGTTGATTCACCCAGCCAGTTGGTTCGCTCGGTCACATGTAGTAAGGCACCGAGTGCCGTGTTACGTCCAGGCCCAGGTTCGGGGCGTGACAAAGCTTGGTATCAGAGCACTAGGTTCAAGAGTCCTAGGGAGTCTATGAAGCCGTGTCTAGTGGAGTTTCCTTTATATGTGTGTGCCGGCCACTCATATAAATGGTTAACTACCAAGACATCTAGGATTGTCTCATTTCTTTCTACTCTAGATCGTGCCATGAAGCTTAGAGCAATAGTTAACCTTCTCTTCCTATCGAATTCCAAACGTATTGGATGCCCAAGCGACGCGCAGGAGAAACCTAAGGTCCTAGAGAGGATAATTGCCCATTGGGGTATAATTATGGAGTACAGGTTGGTAAATATGAGACTTGAGAGGATGTTAAAAGTGGGATGCAATGGATAGTAGTACAGATTAGAGCATAACCTTATCAGAAAGTACAAAAGCAGTTATCATGTCTTATGGTTATCAGTTTACCTCAGTTACCAGTTATACAGTCTTTCAGTTAGCAAGTTTATGGTTATTCAGTACGCCAGTATTCAGTTATATGTTTACCAAATATCCAATTTTTAGTGTATCAAAATTTCTGGTAACTTGTGAGTATATAGTGATGCATATGGGTTCTCAAAGAAAATGTAAGTAACAGTGATCATAGCGAAATCTTCGCATATTTTAGGTCTGGATTAAGACCAAGACTCACCGGATGACGCAGGAAGTGATTTATCAGATGATGGTATACTTTGAAAGATAAGTTTGTGCATGGTAGTGTATTCGTATGTGTTTTACCTCCTAGAACAACTTCATTTAATTCTTGGAAATGGAGCCACAAGTTGGATGATGATAGTTCAGATGTCAGACCCTAACATTGGTCACAATAGCTTTGGACAGAAAAGAGCCTAAGGGTAAAATACCTAGGAGTTAGAAACGTTTGTTATTATCAAAGATGTGATTTTGCACAACTCATGCAAATGACTAGAAGATATGATGTACAAAATGAGAACTAAGAGCAGCCAATAGTGAATTTCAGGGAATGATTTTAAGTTGTTTAAATTTATTCAAATCAGGACTAGAAGTACCACGTTAGTAAGCTACTATAAGAAGCAGCTATTGATGTAAGATAAAAGATATGGCAGTTCCCCCTTAGGTTATGTGACTAAGAGATTACCGCAGATGTTTATAGTATGATATGATTTTGTATCATATAGAAAGTTTGGGGTTAGATATTTTATTTTTTGTTTAAGACAGATGAATTCCCTAAGTGTGATCTATGCACATAGTTTAGAAAAAAAAGGATAGTATGCGACCATAGAATAGGGTTGGATGATGAGGGAAATTAGAAATAGCCTTATGCTTCACTTTAGTTATTCAAAGCAGAACATGAACACAGGACGCTAGCAGGTAGTTAGTAAAAGAATAGTTAGTATGTTTGAGTTGATACAGTGAATTAGCAAATTTCAGCAGAGCTACTAGAGATACAATTTGATTTACTTAGCCAGGTTAACTCTAGTGAGTGGATGACAGTTTGAAATACCGAATTTATGTTAGAACCCAGAGGTTTTAAGTTAAACCCGAAGTACAGTGGCAGTGGGAAAAAAATCAGCTAGCAGTGAGAGCACAAACTATAGAAGAATAGCCTTTAAGAATTATCGAAAATGGGTCTCCCCAAGGTTGACAATGTGAGCAGAGTTAAATTATTAAGATTGTGTATGATAGTTGTAAATATATTAGCTTTCCGCTAAGTGAATAATGTAATTTTTCTTAGTAAGGAAGATTGCTCAAAAGTAAGTCGGAAGATGAGTGGTCATTGACGTAAATTGCAAATAGTTACAGAAGATAAGGAAAGTTATTTGGATCCCAACAAAAAGAGAAGGATCCACAAGTATAAGACATTTGGTCTAAGGGGTGATGTGAAAACCATCAGTAAGTCCAGATGGAGATATGAAACTCGAATAGTTAGCATGGAATATGAGAAAGAAAACCAGTTCGGTAATGAGGGAAAATTGTATAATTACCACTGGGATTATGTATAGCATGTGTAAGAAACACAAAGTGAGTAGAATGATCACCAAGCTTAGTTATTGATTATAAAGCGATCACAGAAAAGCTATAAAATCATGCCTATTTATGTGCCACGAGGGTAGTGCCATTGCACGAAACTCTAGTCTTCGGAGTACTGGTCAAAGACCTGGGTCACAACAATGCAATAAGTGTTTTCAGGAAGTGCTTAAGAAGATAAAGTGTGAGAAGTATAACTCATGATTGAGGTAGATAAGAGAACTCTGGTGAAAGAAGTTCACCACTTAGCCAAGATAGCAGTTCGACTTCGGACTCCGAAGATGATGGAGTTGTTTTCTAGAACAGGACTTGTTCCCCCTTAGTAGCCGAAGAGAAGGAGAAACAATTTGATGATCCATACGTGTTGCAGTTGAAAGAGGAGATTCACAAGTATAAGACGATGGCTTTTGAATAAGGGGGAGATGATGGTACTTTGAGGTACCAAGACAGATTGTGTCTTCCGGACATAGATGGACTTAAAGAGGGAAGATCATGTTAGAAGCCCATAATTCCAGGTATTCTTTCCATCCAGGTTCCCCAAATATGCATCATGACCAAGGAAATTTATTAGTTGAACGACATGAAAAAGAATGTCGTGGACTTTGTGGCCAATTATCCGAATTGTCAGCAAGTGAAAGTCGAGCAGCAGAAAGCCTAGTGTTTTATCACAGAATACACATATTTTGAGTGGAGATGGTAAATATCAAAATTATAACAGGATTATCTTGCTCATTTTAAAAGCATGATTTGATTGGATGATTGTAAATCGACTTACCAAGTCAGCACATTTCTTGCTAGTAAAGACTACAGATTCAGTAGAAGATTATACCAAGTTGTACATTCAGGAAATCGTCTGATGTATGGGACTCCTTTGTCCGTCATCTCGGATTTTGGTGCTCAGTTTATAATGAACTTTTAGAAGTTCTTTCAGAAAGGATTAGGCACATGTTTTTCATCCTCAGAAAAATGGCCAGGCAGAGCACATTATTCAAACAGTTGAGGATATGTCCTTGATGTTAAAAGTAATTAGGATGATCGCATACCTCTCATTGACCTTGCTAATAATAACACCTACCATTCTGGTATCAAGATAGCACGGTGAGAGACTCTATATGGGCGAAGGTGTAGATCGCCAATTGGTTGGTTCAAAGTTGGTGAAAAGGAGTTGTTGGGACCAAATTTGGTCTATCAGACTATAGATAAAGTTAAGTTGATTCAAGAGTGTTTGAAGACGGCTCAGAGCCGCCAAAAGTCCTATTCAAGCATACAGCATGGAGACCTAGAGTTCCAAGTTGATGATTGGGTGTTTCTGAAAGTTTCACCGATGAAAGGCGTTATGAGATTTGGGAAGAAAGAAAAGCTCGGTCCCAAATATATCACGTCGTATATGATCCTACAAAAGATCGGTCAAATAGCTTATGAGGTTGAGTTGCCACCAGAATTAGCGGTGGTACAACCAGTATTTCACGTATCATGCTATAACATTCAAGTTTCCAGTACTCAGATACTCATGTCAGTTCAGTACTCAGATACTCATATCAGTTCAGTACTCAGATACTCATGTTAGTTCAGTACTCAGATACTCATGTCAGTTCAGTACTCAGATACTAATGTCAGCTCAATACTTTGCTACTCATGTTAGTTCAATACTTAGACATTCATGCCAGCTTAGTACTCAGATTACTCAAATATTCGTGCCAGTTCAATATTCATATATCCATGTTAGTTCAGTATTCACGTATCTATGGCAGACCAATATTCAGTCAATGCAGTAGTCATTCAGTTCAGTATCGCAATAGTTCAGTAATCATGTCTTCATTTAGTTTAGTATACAAGTGTTAATGGAAGTTCATGTTTCCACCAGACTCGTTTAAGGTCCGGAGTTAACCGAAGTTGCAGCCAGGACCATCATTCGAGGACGAATGATCCCAAGGGGGAGATAATGTAACACCCCGTACATTCGGACTAGGTGTGAATATTAAATGGTCATTAATTTGATATTTTAGACATATGAAGTCCCATCGAGATGATTATGGGTAAAATAGTTATTTCAAAATCAAGATGGAAAGTGAGGTGCATAAGATTTGACAAAATCAACTAAGTTTGCAGAAGGTCTGTCTTCCAGCAGGTTTCAGTGAAAATGTGTAAGGGATTTTGGAAAATGCAAAGCATGAAAGTTGTAGGACTTTGAAATAGCTTTCCAACGATACATTATGGAGCCCGAACGGATCTCTGTGCAAAAAGTTATGCGTATTTTACAGAACAGTATGCAATATGCGCGCCCGGTAGCGCGCCCATTGCGCGACCGCGCTAATTTTGAGGCAGTGTTACTGCCGTTTAGCGCGGTCAGGTCTCCAGGTGCGCGGGCACGCTCGTGGGGGGTCGTTTTAAAGTTATATTTCGTCCCCCACAGCCCCAAAACATAAAACTTTGCTCTAGAAAGGGGAACCCTCAAAAACCTAACTCCTTAAGGGTCCTTCCACCACCCAAGATATTCGATTGGAACATCATTGTTGAGAGACGGAAGCCTAGAACTCAAATTCAAAGGGTTTAACTTCAAAAAAATGAAAGTTGAAAGGGTTTGTAAAAGTTGTATTATGCTCAAGAGCAGGAAGTTAAGGTATGTGAGGCTAACTCTCTATGTTTGGGAATGTTATTGATTCTCCCTACACTACGTTTCTTTTACGACGTTACTAATTGCCTCAAAAATATAGTTTAGCCTAGTTCCTTGAATAGTTGCAGAACTTCTATTCTCTAGCTTCATAACCCGTTCACCACTTTCATTCTGAACGTTGTGAGCTCAATACGTATTCAATATAGACTTGGGTTTGATGCCCCCGAGTCTTAGTATAGATTACTCAGTATGCCATAAACAGTTGAAGTTTCAGTGTTCATAAACAGTTCAAGAATACATGTCTCTGTTTAGTCCTATTCAGTACTCCAGTATTATGTAAGTCAGTGTGATCCAGTATTCCAGTATCATGTAACTCAGTGTAATTCAGTATTTCACTATCATGTATTGCAGTTTGATTCTTAGTTCCTGAATGTTGAACACCTGTATTTGGGCCTGAGGCCGCAGTTTATGCTTTATGCATCTTTGGGCCTGAGGCCGCAGTTTATGCTTTATGCATCTTTGGGCCTGAGGCTGCAGTTTATCAGCTATCAGTTATCGTTTCAGTTTCTGTTTTAATAGTTATCATTTCAGTATCAATTATCAATTCTCAGTTATCAGCTCAGTTTCAGTTTCATCCTTTATAATTCTTTCTTTCAGTTGCTTTACATACCAGTGCAGTTCAGATGTACTGACGTCCCTTTTGCCCGGGGCCTGCATCTCACGATGCATGTAATGATTTACAGGTTGATGATTCAGAGCTCTAGGATTCTCGTACCAGCTATTTGGTGATCCCAGTTCCTTCGGGGCATTATCATTACTTTACAGTCTTTCAGTATTTCTAGACAGTCAGTGTTTTCAGTACTTCATTAGAGGCTTCATAGACTAGAGTAACAGCTAGACAGAGTCACAACTTTTCATGTTAAGCAATATTGGCTACAGATATGTTTCAGACTTGTATTAGTGTTTCCACACTTTGATTTTTATCATTCAGACTTTCAGTATACCAGCATGTGTTTGTTTATTTTCCGCATTTAGTATGTTATGATATCACATGTTGATTCAGCCAGCCAGTTGGTTCGCTCGGTCACATGTAGTCAGGCACCTAGTGTCGTGTTACGTCCATGCCCAGGTTCGGGGCGTGACACGCGTGCAAGGTTGCGCGTTCATCACCGCATACCAACAAAACCAACCACCTGAACAGAACCTGGCTAATTTGTTCACACCACAACCTTGTTAGTTTTGAGACATTTAACATTTAGGAAATCGCACGTTGGGATGCAATGCACCTAACAGTTAAACGCTTCTACCATGTGTTTGAACGGTTGCATGTTTCATCCCGACCTTAACTAACCCTTTCAGTATGTACCTCTTTTCTTTTATTTCTGCCTCTCTTTAGTCACCCTTGATTTTTTTCATTTCGTTTCTGTCGCTCTTTTATTTTTTTGGCACTCTTTCTTTTTTTGTCACTCTTTTATTTTTCGTCACTCTCTTTTTTTTTCTTTTTTTTTTTGGTCACTCTTTTCTTGTCTCTTTTTTTCACTCAATTTTTCTTTCTTTTTTTTCAATTCATTTTTCACTCAATCAATTTTATGGCTATGATCGAATTCGATGGGGATTGCCTACGTATCATGACGCCGCATGAATCAGATCTTGCGTAGTTCAGGAAGATTAAGAATGGAGTAAATAAGCTAACCTTTTTTTTGGTTTACTTTTATAAAGCTCAGACCATGAAAGCTTTAAGAAAAAGAAAAACATATTTTTGTGAATTTTTGTTTTGTTTTTTGTGTTTTATTTTTTTTTGGAATTTTCAAAAGAAATGCTTTAAAAGAAGAAAGGAAATTATTTTTTTACTTTTTTTTGGATTTTTGATTTTGACTTTTTATTTTTTATTTTTTGAAATAAAGACTTCTAAAAATTCCTTTTCTTTTGATTTGAACTTTGGGAATTTCAAAAGTAAAAGGAAAATATTTTTATTTGAATTTTCATTTGTTTTCTCTTTTTCTAAAGAAGAAAGAAAAAATATTTTTTGGATTTTGAATGTTGCCTCTTAATTTTCGAAAGAGGGACTTTTTAAGAAAATATTTTGGATTTCTGATTATTTTTATGTTTTTACATTTACAAAAGTACTTCTAAAGAAAAATAAAAATATTTTTGGACTATAATTTTTCAATTTTTTATAACATTTACGAAAGAAAGACTTCTAAAAAATATTTTTGGATTTTTGTTTCTAGTTTTTTTTGAATTTTTTGGAAAACTACTTCAAAATGAAAGGAAACCCGTATTTTGGATTTTGATTTTGATTGATTTTTCTTTTTATTTCTTTTTTTTTTCGTATGAATGACTTTAGAATAGGGTTGGGCATATATCGGGTATAACCGATAGCCCGAACCGAAAAAAGCTTATTGGGGTATCGATATCGGATTGGGTTAACGGTTCGGTAACGGTTTTGTATTTTTTCACTATTGGGTTATCGGTTCGGGCCACGGTTTGCCCAATTTCTTAACGGATTAACCGATAACCCAATAAGATTTAATAAAATTAGGATTTTACACTTAAGTATATAAATACATATAGGGCTCCATTCTCTCTTTTTCTCCCAATTTTCCCAGCCACATTCAAGATTAAAGTTTCCAGTTCAATCTTCAGACTTTGATTCAACTCTTGAACAGTTCTTCTTCAAAATTCAAAGTACAACCACATTCTTAGAATCTTAGCGTAAGTTTGTATTCCAAAATTACTTCCTCGTTAAGAACGAATTTCGTTCCTTTCTTTTGAGTTTTACAGTAGAGTTCGATAATAAAAAATAGGATTTTTGATTGTTTTCGATTCTTTATTTTGTGCTCATGTTTTAGTACTATGTTTGTACTTGTTAATTTTAAGGTGAAATTACTACTACTTTGTATTGTTATTAATGTATTTGAACAACTGTTGTTGAAGAATTAATACTATTTCTGTTGTGTTTGGACAACTGTTGAATTACTAGTACTCTTGTTGCTCTTGCTACAATTGGACTCTGGAAAATGACATTGATCTCTTGATTATGGTTTGGCAAGAAACCAAAAAGTTGTAATTGATGTTCCTGTTAACTAATATTTCCTGTGAATTGGTAATGGAATGCTTGTGGAGTTGTAATATCAATTTTTGAGATTGCACAGGTCATGAATTTGTCAAAATGAAACATGCTTCAAATATTAGTTGTGGCTAGAATGCAGAATTGGGTAGTATACTATATGTAATATTGTTCTCTTTTTTGCTTAACTCGAGTGAATTGACTTCTCTTTTTTGCTCAACTCTAGATTGAGTTATTTTATTGGGTAAACCGATAACCGAACCGATAATGAACGATAACCGATTAACCGGTAACCGATAACTAATATCTTATCGGTTTGGTTATCGGTTTATCATATTTGTAAACCGATAACCGATATGTTAAACCGATAATATTCATAACCGAACTGAACCGACCGATGCCCACCCCTACTTTAGAAAGAAGGAAACTATTTGGGGGGGGGGGGAGGGGGGGTTTAAAACTTTTTTTTTTTGAATTTTCTAAGGAAAGACTTCTGAAGAATGAATTAAGGGAAAATATTTTTGGTTTTTTAAAAATTGGGGTCGCAACCGATGAGGTTTGCCTATGTATCTCACATCCGGTGAGAATCAGACCCGCGTAGTTCGGTCAGTTTTGACGGAACAAGGGAAACATGGCACTTGAAAATTTTGGCTCATTTTGAAATGACTTTTTTTTCTTTAGAATTTCGGCAAAGTTTTAAGATTTTCAAATACACACCTCACTCTTGTTTTTTTTTTTGATTTTCTTCATCTATTCTAGAAGCCGGTCAATATGCAATCCGAAGCAAATAAGTGTACAAGTAGCAAGTAAAATGCATCAGGATGGTCTTTTGATTTCGGGTGCTCCTGTCCAAGACGGACCCAACCCCTGTGTTGAATCCCCAAAGTCAAATGCACGTGATGTAAACAAGCGTTCCTACTAGGGATCCAGCATGAGGCTATGTTATTCTGGGTTTAAAAACCTGGGTGTATTTGTTCTAGACCTGGCTTACCCGAGCGGACATCTCAAGCCGAGGGGGAGGGGGGGCAGCGTACCGGGAATACAGAAGCTTCACCGGCTTTGTAACTTGTCTGAACCTCGTTCTAAAATTGGGATATGACTCTAACAAAAAAGAAGTCACACGAAGCGCACACTTCCCAGATGATTTAGAAGACTCAGAGAGAAGAGGGTTTCGTAACAATTTATATACAGTTCAAACAATATCAAAGCGGTAAAAATCGGCATTTAGCACATTAGGCTCAAACATGTAAAAATCAGATAATAAATAAATCCAAGTATAAAAGTTATTCTAAGCTTGAATTCTTGAACCCTGAACCAAGAGTTCTGGGTTCTTATCCCCAGCAGAGTCACTAGAGCTGTCACACCTCCTTTTTTACCCGAGGGGGGATAAGGGAGTTTTTCCAATTTAAGTGACATTAATCGAAATGGGATTATTTTATTTATTTTCAGAGCCGCCACTTGGGATATTTATGGTGTCCCAAGTCACCAGTTTATTTTAAATCCCAAATGGAGTAAAATTGACTTTATTTTAAAAGTCTGCGAAACCAGAAAACTAGGTAAGCAATTCTGTTAACCTGGGAGAAGGTGTTAGGCATTCCCGGGTTCTGTGGTTCGAGCACGGTCGCTTAACTATTAATAATTGGCCTAATTATCTGATTTATTACATGTTTAGAACCTATTGTGCATTTTAACTTTATAACCGCTTTTATTTATTTAGACTGCTTTTAGGATTTATGAATTTATTTCTTGAACAACTTACGATTGTCGTACACTTGTTGTTTTGGGACACATCACAAACCATGCTACCTGAAATGCACCCGTGATTTGCGAAATATTTATTTTATTAATGTTCGAAGTTGTTATAATCGGGTTACATGAAATGCACACCCGAATTTTAGAAATTAGGCATCGTAACTATGTCATGTGAACCATACCCATAATCACAATGGTTTATTAACAGCGCCTAAAGCATGCTACGATGTTCAAATTATTTTCTAAGCTATTTTTGATTGTTATCAGCATTCACAGCCATGTCTAATGATGAAGGCACCAACTACTTAATGAAAGTATGGCTTAAATGACTATAAGCCCCAAAATAAAATGAAACAATCCAATTGGGCTGTTTGGCAAAGGCAGGCCCAGTCGCTTCTCTTGAATGACTTGGCCCATTACGAGTTTGATTTTAATATCACTGAAATTTACCAAAATATACTTTTATCCAAAGTTAGAAGTTAATTTATTTCAAAGGCAAAATCCAAATATGCTTCGAGTTTTGAAGCTAATTACACTACGCGTGATTTCCAGTTTATAAAAGGAATAAGTTAATGCTATAATTCGAGAAGGAAGCCTATAGTTGGAGTCAAGCTATTGGGCTTAAGGCCCAGGCCCAATGGCCTATGCACGGACTCGTTTGAAACAATTTTCCTTAACTGGGCCAGTTTGTGAGTCTGGCCCAATCTGAAATTGCAGAAGCAGGAATTCAACTTCAAACATCCGGCCCATAGCCTTAGCTATTGCCACATTGTGCTTACATTACAAAAGTACAATAACAAAATAATTACTTAATAAATTCTTAACAGTAGCGGTTTTAATCACAATACATGAATGCATAACTTAATTAATTATAGTGCATCAGGTAAAAATAAAAGCTCTCAAAATTAGTAAATACATTTTGATCCATTAATACATAGACTACTATATTAATACCTAATCTATTGCATTAGAATTCTATGAGAAGAATACATTAACTAATTCCATTACAATATTTGGGAAAATTGACAGCCTAGTGAACTTTTGCCCTTTTTGGATATCACTGATCCAACCAAGGCTTAATTCACCACATGGAGCCACCAATTTCTGCATAATAGTAACAGCCAAATTCCAGCTTTCGGCTTTAAAATATGCTGATTTGGCCAACTAGTGACCAAATCCACAAGTTATAACCCCATAGGCAACATATCCTCAAATAAAAACACCATATCATTCATCAATCAGAGAAGCAGAAACAGAAACAAATTCAATAGCTGACACTCAGATTTAGTATTTAACATGGTGAGCATTTAACTTAAAGAAGCATCTTCAAACACAATCACTTTTAAGAGAAAAACTATAATCATCAATGTACTAACCAAGCTGCTCATACCAGATTATTTCCACCTTAAAACTCACATAGCTAGGTTCATAACTACTTCATGAAAAGAAAAACTCATTCATCACATATAATTTGTAATTTTTGGTCTTATAATATTCGAACAAAGCGGTACATGAGGAGAGCTGAAATCAGTACCTTGAAATCAAGTAAAAACTAGCAGAAAAGCAAGTGAAAATGCAGGCTGAAAACTTAGAGATGGAGCAGCAACCAAAACCAAACAGCAGCAGTAGAAACCAGCCCAGAAAACCAAGAACCAACACTCAAACTTCTCAAAAATCAGAGTACCAGAAAAACTAGCCTAGAAATCTAACTAGAAAACTGAAGTTTTTTAGCTAGAAAAGATTCAGGGATTTTTTCTTTGTATTCTGAAGTTTTTTAGGTCAAGATATGCTAAAATGAATTTTTTGTCCAGAATGAAGGAATAACTTTCCTTTTATAGGGTATGCCACAATAGCATCAAAATGGCATATTCTACCCTAAATTCCCTAAGTGTCAGATAATACAGCATATTTGGACAGCTGTCCGTCCTTTTTCAGCCCAATTCCAGCATTTTTCATGCTGGAAATGGGGACAACTGTACAAAATGCTAGAACCTTCTGATTTTTACTCAATGTAAAATCCAGTTTTACCCCTTCAATTACTGGTTATTTCAGTTATACCCTATATTCTGATACTATTTTGATTCTAGAAATCCCCTTAGGACCTTCTAGAACCAGCTAGGTAATTCTAACATTAGGGTCCCTAAACTTGTTTCAATTGCCCCTTTAATTCTGAATTTAGGCTTAAGGGTACCTAGGGTTTGATTCAAACCATTTAAACCTAATTAACAGGTTCATCTAATTATCCCTAAACAAAACACTGAATTTGAATTTATAGCCAAAACAGTAACTAAACAAAACAGGATGCTAATGCAAAGAAACCTAGAAATTGTAACGACCTGACCAGTTGTTTTGAGCTCTAGCGCCGTTCAGCAGTTTGAGGCCATGAGCAACTTCATTTCAGGTATTATGACTTGCAAGTGTGGTCGGAATTGAATTTCGGGAAGTTCGGAGTTGATTCGGAAAGAGAATTTTCATTTCGGAAGCTTTAAGTTGAAAGAATTAACTAGGATTTGATTTTTGAGTAAACGACCTCGGAATTAGGATTCGAAGGCTCCAGCGGGTTCGTATGATGATTTCAGACTTGGGCGTATGCCCAGATCGGGTTTTGGATGACCCGGGAGCGTTTTGGCGCCTATTGTGGAAGTTAGCATTATGGAAGAAAATTTCATAAGTTTGGGTTGAAGTGCATTTCAGTGTTATCAATGTCCGTTTGGGATTCTGAGCCTGGGAGTAGCTCCGTATCGTGATTCTAGAGTTGGGAGCGCGATCAGAAGTGAATTCGGATGTCCGCGGGTCATTTTGGAGTCATTTGGCTTAAGATTGAAATTTGAAGGTTTTTGAGAAGTTTGACCGGAGGTGGACTTTTTGATATCGGGGTCAGAATCCGATTCCGGAAGTTGGAATAGGTCCGTAATGTCGAACGTGACTTGTGTGCAAAATTTGAAGTCAATCGGACGTGATTTGATAGGTTTAAGCATCGAAAATAGAAGTTTGAAATTCTAAAGTTCATAAAGCTTGGATTGGAGGTCGATTCGTGGTTTTAGCGTTGTTTGATATGATTTGAGGCCTCGAGCAAGTCCGTAATGTGTTTTGGGACTGGTTGGTAGGATTGGTTGGGGTCCCGGGGGCCTCGGGTGGATTTCGGGTGGTTAATGGATCGAAAAGGGAATTTTGGAGATAGCTGAAGTTGCTGGTTGCTGGTATAACCGCACCTGCGAGACGTGGGCTGCAGGTGCGGGGCGCAAAAGCGGCCTTCATGCCGCAGAAGCGGAAATGGACGGCTAGGCTGGGGTCACAGATGCGGTCATTTTGCCGCAGATGCGGGACCTAACATGCGGAAGGAGAAGCGCAGATGCGGAAGTAGAAGGCTTGGGGGAAGAACAAAGAAGCGACTATTGGTCCGCACCTGCGGGACCGCAGAACCGGTACAATAGACCGCAGGTGCGAAAGGACTGGAGGCAGTGAGTGTTTTAAAAATCGAGATTTGGCCATTTTCTCTCATTTTTCTCTTGGCTTGGGCGATTCTTGGAGGGTTCAAGAGGGGGTTTTCATCATCAACGATAAGGTAAGCTATTCCCACCTATCTTGAGTTAAATACATTGATTATGTACGGATTTGAGCATGAAATTGGTAGAAATTTGGGGTTTTGGTGGGAAGACCTAGAAATTTATATTCTTGGAATTTGACCACGATTTTGGGTATGAAATTGAGAGTAAATTATAAATTTGAGTTCGTGGGGTTATGGGTAAGCTTGTTCTTCGAAAAATTTCGGAATCCGGGCACGTGGGCCCGAAGGCGTTTTTGTCAACTTTTCGATCGGGGGTTAAGAATTGTTATAAATTGGATTGTAATGAGTGTTTGAGCATATATTAATGCATTTGCATAATTATTGGCTAGCTTTGGAGCATTTAGCATCGATTCGAGTCTTCGGAAGGGCGTGGAATGCAGGTTATGGATCTTCGGAGCGAGGTGAGTCTCCTTTCTAACCTTGTAAGAGGAAATTGTCCCCATAGGTGAAATAATTGATTATGTGCTCCTATTTGTGGGGGCTACGTATGCACGAGGTGACGAGAGTCCGTGCGTAGCTACTAATATGTGTAAGTCCGGGTAGTCTAGGACCCAAAAGCATGCTATACTTGGGATATCTGTAAACAGTTGAATTTCTTAAATCCTATCGAATTGGTAAATGAATTTCTAAGGGAATTAAACTTCATTTCTTAAATCGTTAAAAGAGAATTGGCTTTTATTTGGATAAATGTTCCCCGATAAATTCTTAATTTGTTGTTTGAGCATGTATTTCTATGTGTACCTGCGTCGCATGTATGATTCACGAGCAGGGTGATTGTTTAGTTAAATTTGACCGCGTCGCATGTATGATTCGCGAGCGGGGTAATAGATGCATCTATGGTCCGCGCCGTTCGACCCTTGGCAGTGCACATTTTACATTTATGTTGGATCAGGCCGTACGACCTCGGCATGAGCTGCGTATGCTTGTATTGCTTGCCTTGAAATTTATTGATATCGCTATCTACTCTCCCCGGCTTGAGATAATTGTTAATTAATGGATTATGAAACCGGAGACTTTAAATGAAAAGGAACTTTCACCTGTTTAGTGACTCATTTGAATTTACTGTCGTTCTTAATAAATCTGTGATTCATCGCATTAATAATATTGTTATTGGACCATTAGTAAGTGTCGAAGTTGCCATCTCTTCTCTGCTTCTTCGAGATTAGGCGGGATACTTACTGAGTACACGTTGTTTTTGTACTCATGCTACACTTGCTGTGCATTTTGTTGCACATGTGCAGGTACTTCTAGTGGCCTACTGGGCATTGCAGTATGGGTGACACGGAGATAGGTGAGCTATATTTCCTCGAGGCGACTCGCAGCTAGTATAGTCTCTCTCTGAATTTTATTTACTTTCTGTCCAATTTGTGTTCCGGACAACTGTTGTACTTTACTCAAGTTCTGAGAAATTGCTCATGCACTTGTGACACCGGGTTCTGGGATAGTTATAAAGTATTTTGTATCAACTGCTTATTATTTAACTTGATTTGAGACGATTATCTTTTTAATTGGTAAATTTGAATGAAAATCATAGATTTCAAGAGTATTAAACGAGAATTTAATTAGGTATTTTGGTTGGCTTGCCTGACAGTGGTGTCCGGCGCCATCACGGCCTTAGTGGATTTTTGGGTCGTGACAACATGGTATCAGAGCACTAGGTTCCCTTAGGTCTCACGAGTCATGAGCAAGTCTAGTAGAGTCTCGCGGATCGGTACGGAGACGTCTGTACTTATCTTCGGGAGGCTATAGGGATGTTAGGAGCACTTCCCTTCTTGATTCCTTGAGGCTTATGCCCTTGTTTCCTTCCTACTCATTCTTACGCGATGCGAACCGCTTGTTATAAATTGAGAATTGAAGAATTGTAATGGTACTACAAATGTGGTGTTTCTCCCGGTATAGTTGGGTGAGCTATTATCGTCGTCTTGCGGAAGGATTTTTCTATCGTTTCGGCTCGATAGTTGTGCTTCTAAGAGCTTGGAGGGTATGCACAAGTTGCTATGATGATCGCGATTGGTTATCGCACAGTATTAACTTGATGGTAAGAGACTTGCCTATGTGTTGGGGCGGTGAATGAGTTGAAAGGAAATCTTCTCAGTGCATGATTCAGAGATATGATATTTCACTTCCGGCGAAAGAAAAACAATTGGCCTATTAATGTCCAGATTTGGGGTGATGGAGTAACGAGACTTGGTATTTGCGAGCGTGGTGGAGTTTTCTTCTATGATGAGGTATCGTTGTCCTGATTGAACGTACTAAGTTTGCCGGTGTTATGATCTTCTACAATTCGCCTTTAGGGTAAGATATTGTGAAATAGTATTGAAGATGCGACTGTTGGATATCGCGGGATGCAGTGGTTCAGGATTGAATCGATGTTTCTAATGTCGACATCTCGAGAAAGATGATCTCCGGAAAGGTTTAAAGTTAGTAAGCGATTTGTGGGATCAAGTGCTACGAAGATAGATTTTATTAGGGCAATAACTGAGCAGCAAAAGAGGAGGAAGGACGTGCGGGAAGTGTTAGGCGATGGTTAAACTTCCAGAAGGCCAGGTATAAGAAGTGAAGGTCGAGTTATGGATAAAAGGAGTGAGTTCCGCCAAAGTGGGAGAGTGGTGGACGATGATTGGGTCTACGGATTTAATTTGAAGCAAGGGCTATTACGCGGCAGGAGAATTGATATGACGGAGAGGAGCTGCTTGAATGAAGAAGGATACAATATAACTTTGAACTGGAAGGATGTTGCCGCACATTTAACTGATGTCCACGAGGGCTGAATGGTCTTGTACAGCTAGAGAGTGAGCTCGGACTCAGGTGGGTTATCTCCAGTGAGCAGATCGGCGGTCGCATGATTGGCAAAGCTTCTGCAAAGAATTCTATTGGTTATACAGCAAAGTGATCGGTCGTGCGAATGTGGTTGATGATTCGGAGTATAAAAGGGGGGGGGGGTTGCGGAAAGATTCCGAGAATTTTGGCGGTTGATGGCGCAAGGTTGTGTCAATAAGAGAAAAGAATCCTGGCGAATTCCAGAGTTGTGTAATAGTGGCTTCAAGCTAAGTGGGAGAGCCCCACCTCCTACTTGCGAGGTTTCTGGGTATTAGCATATTGACGGGTTAATTCAGCTATGGAAAAAGAACATAAGTGGTAATCTGAGCAAAAGAATTGTTAAAGGTATGCTATGGTTGGCCTTATTGGCTCATGTTCAGACTTGGGGAAGGATTCAGGATCTATGCCTTGTATAGATGCGGGTTTCAAGGGAAGTGATTCTGCCGGGTGCTTCGTCGAGAGGGTATTCATGTGCTAGAAGATTCATGGAGTTGATTATATTCAGGTCCAAGTCAGAGCGGGTGGCTCTCAACAACGGTCCTAGTGGATTCAAAGGGGCAAAGCGTGGTGCCTAATGATTGCGAGCCTATAGGTACGGTTAAGAATCAAGCTTTGTAGCAGCATACGAGGAGAGGCCCAGAATGATCTATGATGTTTTGACTTGCAGTGTAGCATTTGGGAGGTATGAAATGGTTCGTGGGATTTGAGACAGCAGGATCTCGTGATTCAAGGTCACTCGGGATGAGTGCGGATTGAGTGTGTTATGTGTTGAATGGAGTTATTATTAATCCTAAGGCAATCAAGAATTAATTTGGAAGAAGATAGATTGGTTAGCCATAGTTGAATTGGCATATTGGTGGTAGTGATCAGTTCCTTCAACGTGATCAAGTTGTGCAAGTGATTTGTGACGGCACGTGTGAGGTTTGTCGACCGCCGTAATTGATGTTATTCAGAAGTATTCCACTGTTATGGCCTGTCATGTGTAGGCGGATCTCGGAAGGGCTATGGTGGCTTAGACCACTACTTAGAGATTTGCATATTCTACGGTTATGAGAATTCACCTGTGTGTTGCTATGGTTCTCCTGAAGTGAGTTAAGTGAAAAGTTTTATATGATGAAGTGTTAATCTATTAGTGGTTACGGAGTTATGATGAAAATTGTGTTCTATCGTATATTGGCATGTTGGGTGCAGTGAGTGGTATGGAATTTGAAGTGAGGATCAGGGTTGCAGTTTGGTGTTGACAAGGATGTCACGAGCTCGGATGAGCAGCAAATGAGTTTCGATGTTTAAAGTAAGTGGGTATCGTCTTCAGCGTCACCTGAGATCGGTGTTTTGTGAAAAAGGCCTTGCATCCTGGTTATGGATTCTTGAACGGCTTCTCAGCGTTAGTGCGGCTGGTGGTATGGATACGCATACTTGTTTCCTGTTACGGAAGGTTGTGGGAGCGTGCCCCACAGGAAGATTGAATAAGTGTGGCATGTAGTCACTTGATTGATTGAAGATTTAAACCAAGTATGAAGACGGTGGTGATATCATCAATTTGAGAATTTATGCTTGGAGGGCACTCGACTTACTGGGTTATGGACTGTGGAGGATTACTCCGGTTATGATGGTTGTTCTTGTGTGTTATGAGAAAAGTGGGAGTATTTATGTACCTTTGAAAGGCTATTAGCCTAGTTCAGTGCGATCAGAACTAGCTTGAGGTCTGTGGAGGGATTTACATGTGAATATGGGCTCTATATCAGGCCAGATGTGTTCATTTCAGTAATGCGCTCCTTGTGGAAGAGCAGTCAAGGTGTTATTTCGTCGTCATTTATTTCAAGTAATGATATATTGCGCCGTGTGTGTCGTGAGACGGCTTGGTGAATTGCTTATGTGTTGAGGTTCCGCGTAGAGATGAGGTTATATGAGCAAAATGGCTCTTGAGATTCAGATCGTATATCGCACTTCAGTTGTGCTTGAGTTTTGTAGCTTAAAGCGCTATATGTCTCCCCAGGGATGGTATTATGCACTTAGCGTGCTTGAGACCGATATTCGGTATCTTGTTTTAATGAGCAATCTAGCTCGGTGTGTACCTCCTTATGTGAATTTTATGTGTGGATCGGGTGGCACGCCGCCATGGGTATGTTGTTTGGATCGGGTTGCGCGCCGCAACAGTGTGAAGTTGGGTACTGTTCCCTGTAGCTGTTTTTATGTGTTTTGTTTCCTCTTTTCCTGAGAAAAACTTGTATTAGTTGTGTGCCCGCGTCGCATGTATGATTCGCGAGCGGTGTGCCTATTTAATTATGTTGACCGTGTCGCATGTATGATTCGCGAGCGGGGTAATTGGATTTCCTTTTCAGAGTTCGTTTTCCTTTGTATCGCGTTCGAATTGGTAGCCTATTGGCACATTGTGGCATCATATGAGACTTTTGATCATGTCCGGGGTGGCTTATTGCCTGGGCAGTTCGTACTGGTAAGACAAGGGTATTGGATCTGGGATCAGCGAGATCGGATTATATGAAGTATGTTGAGGAGCTAAGACCATTATTTGGTTCAAGATGAGGTGATGGTTCTTGACAGGAGTATAGACCCAATGATTTGTTGATTTGGCAGTTGGTTATGAATTTCCACACATCTCTTCCGCCGTGGCAGTATTGTAAGAGTTAGAGCAAGACCTATGTATGTCATGAGGTGCAATGGGAGCATCAGATTCGTGGAATTTCGATCTATTCGATCTGAGAATGCCATTGTGGTCCTGTGAGTAAAGTGGTGCAAGGTGTGAACTCGGCAAAGATATGCAGTCGTGTTTTGATGCTGCGTGTAGTTATTGATATGGTGAGCGTATGTTGGAACAAGCGTGGCAAAGAATTCCGGATGATGGCATTGGGCTCTAAGGCTTATTTGCTATGTGAAAAAGGATATCTTCAGATTGACCGAGCTAGGGCGCCCAGCTGAGTTGTGGTAGCACGGGTAGGTGCTCGAGGTGTTAAACAGTGATTCTAGACAACTCCAGCACGGTTCTTACCACGTTCGAGGACGAACGTATGTTTAAGTGGGAGAGGATGTAACGACCCGACCGGTCGTTTTGAGCTCTAGCGCGCCGTTCAGCAGTTTGAGGCCATGAGTAGCTTCATTTCAGGTATTATGACTTGCACGCGTGGTCAGAATTGAATTTCGGGAAGTTCGGAGTTGATTCGGAAAGAGAATTTTCATTTCGGAAGCTTTAAGTTGAAAAAATTAACTAGGATTGGATGTTTGAGTAAACGACCTCGGAATTGGGATTCGAAGGCTCCAGCAGGTTCGTATGATGATTTCAGACTTGGGTGTATGCCCGGATCGGGTTTTGGATGACCCAGGAGCATTTTGGTGCCTATTGTGGAAGTTAGCATTATGGAAGAAAATTTCATAAGTTTGGGTTGAAGTGCATTTCATTGTTATCGATGTCAGTTTGGGATTCCGAGCCTGGGAGTAGCTCCGTATGGTGATTTTGGAGTTGGGAGAGCGATCGGAAGTGAATTCGGATGTCCGTGGGTCATTTTGGAGTCATTTGGCTTAAGATGGAAATTTCAAGGTTTTTGAGAAGTTTGACCGGAGGTGGACTTTTTGATATCGGGGTCGGAATCCGATTCCGGAAGTCGGAGTAGGTCCGTACTGTCGAACATGACTTGTGTGCAAAATTTGAAGTCAATCGGACGTGATTTGATAGGTTTAAACATCGAAAGTAGAAGTTTGAAATTCTAAAGTTCATAAAGCTTGGATTGGAGGTCGATTCGTGGTTTTAGCGTTGTTTGATATGATTTGAGGCCTCGAGCAAGTCCGTAATGTGTATTGGGACTGGTTGGTATGATTAGTTGGGGTCCCGGGGGCCTCGGGTGGATTCCGGGTGGTTAACGGATCGAAAAGGGAATTTTGGAGATAGCTGAAGTTGCTGGTTGCCGGCATAACCGCACATGCGAGACTTGGGCCGCAGGTGCGGAGCCGCAGAAGCGGCCTTCGTGCCGCAGAAGCGGAAATGGACGGCTAGGCCGGGACCGCAGATGCGGTCATTTTGCCGCAGATGCGGGACCGCACCTGCGGAAGGAGAAGCGTAGATGCGGAAGTAGAAGGCTTGGGGGAAGAACGCAGAAGCGGCTATTGGTCCGCACCTGCGGGACCGCAGGTGCGAAAGGACTGGAGGCAGTGAGTGTTTTAAAAATCGGGATTTGGCCATTTTCTCTCATTTTTCTCTTGGCTTGGGAGATTCTTGGAGGGTTCAAGAGGGGGTTTTCATCATCAACGATAAGGTAAGCTATCCCCACCTATCTTGAGTTGAATACATTGATTTTGTATGGATTTGAGCATGAAATTGGTAGAAATTTGGGGTTTTGGTAGGAAGACCTAGAAATTTATATTCTTGGAATTTGACCACGATTTTGGATATGAAATTGAGAGTAAATTATATATTTGAGTTCGCGGGGTTATGGGTAAGCTTGTTCTTCGAAAAATTTTGGAATCCGGGCACGTGGGCCCGAAGGCGTTTTTGTCAACTTTTCGATCGGGGGTTAAGAACTGTTATAAATTGGATTGTAATGAGTGTTTGAGCATATATTAATGCATTTGCATAATTATTGGCTAGCTTTGGAGCATTTAGCATCGATTCGAGTCTTCGGAAGGGCGTGGAATGCAGGTTATGGATCTTCGGAGCGAGGTGAGTCTCCTTTCTAACCTTGTAAGAGGAAATTGTCCCCATAGGTGAAATAATTGATTATGTGCTCCTATTTGTGGGGTCTACGTACGCACGAGGTGACGAGAGTCCGTGCGTAGCTACTAATATGTGTAAGTTCGGATAGTCTAGGACCCAAAAGCATGCTATACTTGGGATATTTGTAATCTTATTGATAGTTGAATTTCTTAAATCCTATCGAATTGGTAAATGAATTTCTAGGGGAATTCAACTTCATTTGTTAAATCGTTTAAAGAGAATTGACTTTTATTTGGATAAATGTTCCCCGATAAATTCTTAATTTGCTGTTTGAGCATGTATTTCTATTAGTACCTGCGTCGCATGTATGATTCGCGAGCAGGGTGATTGTTTAGTTAAATTTGATCGCGTCGCATGTATGATTCGCGAGCGGGGTAATAGATACATCTATGGTTCGCGCCATTCGACCCTCGGCAGTGCACATTTTACATTAATGTTGGATCGGGCCGTACGACCTCGGCATGAGTTGCGTATGCTTGTATTGCTTGCCTTGAAATTTATTGATATCGCTATCTGCTCTCCCCGGCTTGAGATAATTGTTAATTAATGTATTATGAAACCAGAGACTTTAAATGAAAAGGAACTTTCACCTCCTTAGTGACTCATTTGAATTTACTGTCGTTCTTAATAAATCTGTGATTCATCGCATTAATAATATTATTATTGGACCATTGGTAAGTGTCGAAGTTGCCATCTCGTCTCTACTTCTTCGAGATTAGGCGGGATACTTACTGACTACACGTTATTTTTGTACTCATGCTACACTTGCTGTGCAATTTGTTGCACAGGTGCAGGTACTTCTGGTGGCCTACTGGGCGTTGCAGTATGGGTGACACGGAGACTAGGTGAGCTGTATTTCCTCGAGGCGACCCGCAGCTAGTATAGTCTCTCTCAGAATTTTATTTACTTTCTGTCCAATTTGTTTTTCGGACAGCTATTGTATTTTATTCGAGTTCTTAGAAATTTCTCATGCACTTGTGACACCGGGTTCTGGGATAGTTATAAAGTATTTTGTATCAACTGCTTATTATTTAATTTGATTTGAGACGATTATCTTTTTAATTGGTAAATTTGAAGGAAAATCATAGATTTCAAGAGTATTAAACAAGAATTTAATTAGGTATTTTGGTTGGCTTGCCTGACAGTGGTGTCCGAAGCCATCACGACCTTAGTGGATTTTTGGGTCGTGACAGAAATTAACCTAATTAGTCTGCAAATTAAATAAATTAATCAACTAAGGCTAAAGTTTCTAATAGTTAATCAAAGACAGGCCAAGTAGATTATTAATTAACTCTTAAAACTACTCTAATCATCTTAAACTAAACAAATGAATATAGGAGATAAGCAACCATACAAATAGGAAAAAATAGAACAACAATTTATCAAACCCTAAAGATTAAACCTAATTATCCTAAACTTATGCAATTGAAATTAAACTTCAGGTAATGATGAAATTTTAGCATGCTTTAATTACCTAAATAAACAGATGCAAACAAACAAGATCAAATAGTCACGAAAAAGAAAAAAGAAAACCTAACATTGCAACTACCTAAAACATGCAGCTAAACAAGAAACTGTAAAAGAAGCAGAAGGTAAAAAATAAAAAGAAAAAGGGAAAGGAAATTACCTAAGGCTCGTTTGGAATCGACCAGTTGGAACTCGACCGATTTTAACGGGGTAAAATGAACTTGGACGACCATTAATCAACTGTTCTTAACAAGAACAGTCGACTAATGGAAGTCTTGGGTTCAAACGACCCAAAACTGACAGGAAATCAGAAGGGGAAAGTTAGGGTTTTGGGGATCTTAGATCTAAGATTCGAGAAGTTTTAGGCTAGTTTGAAAAGAGCTGTGGTGATAGACGGAAAGAGGAAGAGAAGGTGGTTATAGGGTGTTAATTTGGTAGGGTTTGGAGGTGGTCCGCCGCCGTGAGGCGATTTTTGGTCGGCGGACCACGGTGGAGGCGGTGAGGGTATACTAAGGCAGCTAAGGTTTCATTGAGAGAGATGGGGGATGGAATGAGATTAATCTCTAGGGTTTAGGGGGGGGGGTGTTCGGACACTTTTATATTTAGGAGAGAGGCTAAACGGTGTCGTTTTGGGTTAGTGGGGATTGGACCCGGTATGAGGAAGATCTGGGCTTGCGCGAAACGGGTAAAACTAGGACTTGCGCCACTAAATTTGATCTTTGGGTGGCCTAAAAATCAGAGACCAGCTCCCCTTTTTTTTCATTTTTCCTTTTTGTTTGTTTTCCTTTTTCTTTTTCTTTGATTTTAAAATCCTAATTAAATTAATTAAGTCCTAAATTAAATCCTAAAGTAATATAACCTATAAAATCAAACTAATTATCCATTTATAATAATTACAAAATTAGTTAATCCTAAATTAATAAAGTAATTAATTAACTAATTAATCCTAACATATGAACAAAAACCTAATATGCAATGCATGAAACTTTTGACATTTTTGGGGCATTTTTTTCATAATTTTAAAAAAAATTAAACGTGCACAAAAAGTGCAAACAATTAATAAAATCCTATAAAATTGAAAACAATTTGGAAAAAATCTATTTCTTTAATTTTGTAGGAGTATTTTTAATAGGGCAAAAATCACATGCTCACAGTAGGCCACCTAGCCTCTGGTGCTCATACCTAACCTGCTGGCAATTCAAGCACCTAGCCACATACTCAGCTATGTCTTTCTTCATCCGCCGCCACCGAAAATGCTGCCTCAGGTCACGATACATCTTCGTAGCACTTGGATGAATAGAATACCGTGAAGATCCTTTCCCTCAAGCCATCGACACTAGGAACACATAGGCGACCCTGGAGTCACAGAACACCATCCTCACCAATGGAAACCTCCTTGGCACTACCCTGTAGCACTGTCTCTCTGAGAACTGCCAAATGCAGATTATCGAACTGTCGAGCCTTGATCTGTCCCAATAGTGAAGACTTAGCAACAACACATGCAAGGACTCGGCTGGGCTCTGAAATATCCAACCTCACAAGTCTGTTAGCCAAGGACTGAACATCTAAAGCTAGTGGCCTCTCCTCCGTTGAAATGTATGCCAAGCTGCCCATACTCTCTGCTTTCCTGCTTAAGGCATCTGCGACCACATTTGCCTTGCCCCGATGATAAAGAATGGTGGTGTCATAATCCTTTAGTAACTCAAGCCATCTACGCTTCCTCAAATTGATATCCCTCTACTTGAACAAATGCTCTAAGCTGCGATGATCAGTATAAACCTCACATGACACCCATACAGATAACGCCTCCATATCTTAAGAGCATGAACAATCGCTGCTAACTCTAGATCATGCACAGGGTAATTCTTCTCATGAATCTTCAGCTGACGCGAAGCATATGCAATAACTCGCCCCTCCTGCATCAACACACAACCCAAGCCAACGCGTGAAGCATCGCAATATACCGTATACATCCCCGAATCAGAAGGCAACACTAGAACCAGTGCTCTAGTCAAAGCTGTCTTGAGCTTCTGAAAGCTTGCCTCACAATTATCGGACCAACGGAAAGGAGCACCCTTCTGGGTCAGTCTAGTGAAAGGTGATGCAATGGATGAAAAGCCCTGCACAAACCGGCGGTAGTAACCTGCTAACCCCAGGAAACTCCTGATCTCAGTCACTGAAGTAGGACGTGGCCAACTCTGAACTGCCTCAATCTTCTTTGGATCCACTTTAATACCCTCTCCTGATACAACATTCCCCAAGAATGCTACTGACTCTAGCCAAAACTCACACTTGAAGAACTTAGAATATAGCTTCTGCTCTCGCAATGTCTGGAGCACTACTCTCAAATGCTGCTCGGGCTCCCCCAAGCTACGTGAGTAGATCAAGATGTCATCAATGAAGACAATAACAAAGGAATCAATATAAGGCCTGAACACCCTATTTATCAAGTCCATAAATGCTGCTGGGGCATTAGTCAAGCCGAAGGACATCACCAGAAACTCATAATGGCCATATCTAGTACGGAAAGCAGTCTTCGGGACATCTGAGTCCCGAATCTTCAGCTGATGATACCCTGATCTCAAGTCGATCTTAGAGAACACCCTAGAACCTTGCAACTAGTCGAACAAATCATCAATGCGCAACAACGGGTACTTGTTCTAGATAGTAACATTGTTTAATTAGCGGTAATCAATGCATATACGCATAGTCCCATCCTTCTTCTTCACAAACAACACTGGTGCACCCCACCGTGACACACTCGGTCTCACAAACCCCTTTGCTAACAACTCCTCAAGTTGTTCCTTCAACTCCTTCAACTCTTTCGTAGCCATTTGGTACGGTGGAATAGATATAGGCTGGATACCTGGAGCCAAATCAATACAGAAAGCAATATCACGATCAGGTGGCATGCCTGGAAGGTCAGAAGGAAACACATCGGCGAACTCCCGCACTACTGGAACTAAATCAATCATCGGAGACTCTGCGGTGGTGTCCCGGACATAAGATAGATAAGCCAAACAACCCTTCTCGACCATATGTTGAGCCTTCAGAAAAGAAATAACCCGACTAGATGTACTAACTGAGGAACCCCTCCACTCCAACCATGGCAACTCTGGCATCGCTAAAGTAACAGTTTTGGCATGGAAATCTAGGACGGCATGATATGGGGATAACCAGTCCATGCCCAGGATGACCTCAAAGTCGGTCGTATCAAGCAACATGAGATCTGCTCTAGTCTCAAAACCACAGAATGTGACAACACAGGACCGATAAATCCGATCCACAACCACATAATCACCCATATGAGTGGACACATGAATAGGAGTACCCAAGGATTCACGAGGAATAACCAAGAAATGAGCAAACAGAGATGATACATATGAATAGGTAGACCCTGGATCAAATAGTACTGAAGCATCCCTAGCAGACGAAAATAATACGTGTGACAACGACATCTAAGGCCAATGCATCTGGTCTGGCCGGAAAAGCATAGAATCTGGCTAGAGTGCCGGCTGGCTGGCCTCCGCCTGATTGAACAGTAACTGGTTGACCTCCCCCCGCCTGGCCTCCACCTCTAGGACGGCCCCTACCAGTCTGCTCTCCGCCTCTGGGCGGCCGGAGAGACGATGCTGTAATCATGGGTTGCTGACACTGCTGCACTGCCTTGCCCCGAAGTCCGGGGCAGTATCTCCTCATATGACCGAGATCTCCGGACTCGAAACAACCCCTCGGTGCGGTGACCTGCTGCCCTGATAACTGACCCTGATAGCCTGTAGACCCACTAGAAGAAGCCTGAATAGCCGGTGGGCGGTATAAACTCTCCGGCATAGAACTAAAGTAGGAGCTGGAAGAACCCTGGGGACCTGAATACCGACTGGAAGAACCCTGGACGGCTGGTAGGCGATAAGAACTCTGTGGTATGGCGCTGAAATAGGGGCACACTGGAGAACCTCGAGGAGGTGGTGGTGCTGAATATGGGGGCCTGCTGGGCTGACCCCTCCCAAACTGACCTCTGTCCCTAGACGGGGCACCTCTAAACTCTCCAAAGAATCGATCCCTCTTGTCCTGCTGCATCTGCTCCCTACCTCTCAGACGGTAGCCCTCAATCCTCTAAGCAATCTCCACTACCAGCTGATAAGTAGTCCCCATCTCAACCTCTCGGGTTATGTTAGTCCTAATACCAGAATGCAACCCTACAACAAACCTCCGCACTCTCTCTGCATCAGTATGAAGTATCATCAGTGCATGGCGGGACAACTCAAAAAACCTCGCCTCATAGTCGGTCACTGACATCTGACGCTACTCAAGTTGCTCAAACTGATATCGCAACTCTTCCCTCTCAGAGGGTGGAATATACCTATCTAAGAAAAGTTGTGTGAACTAACCCCAAGTAATGGGAGGAGAACCCACTGGCCTGCCAGGAACATAAGACTGCCACCATATACGGCCCCTGCCCTCTAGTTGGAAAGTAGTAAAGTCAACCCCATAAGACTCCAATATCCTCATGTTGTGTAGTCTGTCCCTGTACCTATCAATGAAATCCTGGGCATCCTCATGACGCTCGCCTCCGAAGATAGGAGGGTGTAGCCTAGTCCATCTGTCCAATAAATTCTACGGATCACCGTCTGCAGCTGGTCTGGGCTCGAGTACCACTACGGCAACTGACTGGGCCCCATCTGCGGGTAGTGCACCCGGAGTCTGATACAATGCAGCTGCATGACCAGGAGCTTAAGCAGTATGGGTCTGTGCTTCCCCTCTCGCCTGAGATGTGGCTGGGTTTGCAGGAAATAAACCAGCCTGAGTCATAGAATCCATGAACCGCAGCATACGGCCCATGACCTCCCAAAAGCCCGGTGCTGTCATGAAATCCGTCGGGGTAGGCTCTACAACGGTGTAATGACCCGGCCGGTCGTTTCATATGTTACTGTTCCGTCCCCCCCCCCCCAATTCCTGCTTCTTATTGTCTTGTTTAGCTGTATTATGTGCTATCGGGTTGGTTGGCTCGGGTTCGGAGAGGTTTTGGTAAGGTTTGAGGCACTTAGTCTCTTTTAAGTAAGCTTAAGTTGGAAAAGTCAATCGGATGTTGACTTATGTGAAAAAGGGTTCGGATGTGAATTCCGTTGATTCGGATAGCTTCAGAGGTGATTTGGGACTTAAGAGTGTGATCGGAATGTGTTTTGGAGGTTCGGAGTAGCTTTAGGCTTGAATTGGCGAAAATGGATTTTTGGCATTTTCCGGTCGATAGGTGAGATTTTGATATAGGGGTCGGAATGGAATTTTGGGAGTTGTAGTAGGTCCGTTGTGTCATTTGGGATGTGTGTGCAAAATTTTAGGTTATTCGGACGTGGTTTGATAGACTTTTTGATCAAAAGCATAATTCGGAAGATTTTTGGAACCTTAGGCTTGAATCCGATGTGATATGGTTGATTCGATCTTGGTTGAGGTGTTTTGAAGATTGGTATAAGTTTGGATAGTGGTATATGACTTGTTCGTGCTTTTGGTTGAGGTCTCGGGGGCCTCGGGGTGATTTCGGATGGTTGACAGGGGATTTTGGAGTTGAGTTTGGCAGCTGAAGTTATTGTTGCTGTCATAACCGCACCTGCGGTTGGGAGGCCGAAGGTGCAATGTCCGCAGAAGCGGAAGGCAAGCCGCAGATGCGGCCAAGAGGGAAGTCAGCTGGAACCACAGAAGCGGGTACTGGAGCGCACCTGCGATAGCCCAGGCGCGGGCATTTTATCGCAGATGTGGAATTGGGCCTTTAAGTGAAAATCGCAGGTGCGGTGGGTTAGACCGCATAAGCGGGACTGCAGAAGCGGAAAATGGACCGCAGGTGCAGAATCCCTGGGTCAGAAAGTATATATTTCATCCTTTGCGATTTTCAGCCTTTCTTCACCATTTTTAAATTGATTTTGGAGCTTTTTGGGAAATTTTGAAGAGAGAATTCAAGGGAACTTCGTTGAGGTAATATTTTTGATCATAAAACTCGTTCCTATGGAGTTATGTCATTGATTAGGCTTGAAATTTATGGAAAATTGTGGGTAAATATTGAAGAAACTAGGGCTTGAGATTGGAGACCTAGACTTTGGGATTTGAGGGGTCATTTCTGGTTGGAATTTGGTAAATTTGATATGCATGAACTCGTGGGAAGATAAGATTCCAGTGATGTTAATTTTGTCGGATTTCGTGATGTGGCCCTGGCGGTCGGGTTTGGTTAATTTCGGGATATGTGTTGTAATTTGATGATTTTCACATGGGCTTCGTTCCCTTAGCATATTTTGACGTCATGATTCTGATTTTGGAGAGATTCGATGTGGGTTGAGGCCGGGACGAGAGGAAAAGGCATCGCGGGCTAGAGTTTTGATCGGATAGAGGTAAGTAATAATTGTAAATACTGTCCTGAGGGTATGATACCCCGGATATCACATCGTTATGCTACTTTGAGGTGACGCACACGCTAGATGACGAGCGTGGGGTCATGCACAATTGAGGATTGTGACTTAGTCCGTCCCGTTTGACTGTTTAACTGCGTATTTGATTAAAAACTGTTTGCTATCATCATGTTTTGGGCTGAATGCCGTATTTGGGCCTCGTGCCAACTGTTTGGACCCTTAAGGGATTTTACTACTATTTCTCACTATTTTGACTTCGTATTTTTACCCAGTCATGCTATATTCTCCCGTTTCCACAACTCAGCCATCTTTACTCGTTTTTTGATATTTTAAATGATATTTTGGGCAGAGCATCATGTTTTACCGTTGCCCGTGTGACTTGTGAGATTCGTACTGAGTAAGGCCGAGGGCCTGTGTTGTGAGGATACTATGGGATTGGGCTGCGCGCCGCAGTAGTATTATACTGATTCATGATTATGAGGCTGAGGGCCTAGTTGTTACGCCACAAGGTGGCTTGATATGAGGCCGAGAGCCTGTTTGATTATGCCATGAGATGGCTTGTTATTACGCTTGGGCCGTAAGGGGCCCCTCCTGGAGTCTATACACCCCCAGGGAGCGCGGGTACCCAGTTTGTGATGTGATATAGCCCGAGGGGCTGATGTTGTTCCATGTTATTGCCCGAGGGGCTGATACGAGTGATGTGAGATAGCCCGAGGGGCTGGTTCTGATGGTATTTTGCCCGAGGGGCTGATTTGAGTTTCTATCTTTTATCCCTGATTTCATTCACTCATTTGAACTGCTAAAAGATGTTTTAAAGAGGTTTTATTGAACTATAAAGTTTTTACGAGTTTTTACTGTTTTATTGTATTGTCCTGGTTTTACATTGCCTCGTTGTAGCATTTTGCTGTGTATTTACGTGTTGTCTTATTGCTCAACTGCTTTTACTTTTATTACTTAAAAGTTGGCGTACTTACATTACTCCCTGCACCCTGTGTGCAGATTCAGGAGTCTCTGGTCACGCTAGCGAGGGCTGATTTGCTTTCCAGCAGGCTTGTTCGGAGTTGACTAAGTAGCTGCTCGGCGTTCGCAGCTCAGTGTTCCTCCTTGCTACCTTTATTTCGCTTGTTCTAGCTTTATATTAGACTATGTTGTCTTTTCATACTCTTAGACAGATTTTAGATGCTCATGACTGGTGACACCCCGATGTCGGGCTGTGTTTGTTTCCGCATTTGTTCTATTTCACTCTATTTTGGGATTTATCACTTATTAATGACTTGATTATGAACTGTTATAACTGTTAATTGGTTTAGGGGTTTGTGTTGGTTGGCCTTGTTTCACGAGAGGCGCCATCACGACCAGGTCCGGTTTGGGATCGTGAAAAGTTAGTATCAAAGCCTAGGTTACATAGGTCTCACGAGTCATGAGCAGGTTTAGTAGAGTCACGCGGATCGGTACGGAGACGTCTGTATTTATCCTCAGGAGGCTGCAGAATCTTTAGGAAAACTTCATATTCTTGAAATTCTTGTCGTGAGAATCTGTTGATCCGAGTACTAATCTTCTGTTATTCTATTATCTTATAGATGGTGAGGACACGAACGACTGGTCAGGATGGACGACCACCAGTACCACCAGTTGTGGCCACTAGAGGCCGAGGACGTGGTCGAGGCCATGGTAGGGGCAGAGGTGTGGCCCGCACAGCAGCTAGGGCAGCACCTGCAGATCCACCAGCCGCCCCAGTTCAGGATCAGGTCCCAGTTGTGGACGCTCCAGCAGCACCAGCTCAGGCACCGGCTGTGCCCGATGTGATTCTAGGTCTTCAGGAGACCTTGGCCTAGATCTTGATCGTGTGCACGAGTCTTGCTCAGGCGGTCGCAGTTTCTACTGCTGCAACCACTTCTCAGGTCGGGGAGGCACTCAAACTCCCACCACTCGCACACCCGATCAGGTTGTTCAGGGATTGCAGACACCGGAGGCACCACTAGCCCAGCCGGTGGCAGCTGCTCAGGGTTATGTAGCCCCGGTAATGCCAGAGGACGAGCTGAGCAGATTGGAGAGGTTTGGCAGACTCCAGCCTCCGACTTTCAGTGGTGTAGAGGGCGAGGATGCCCAGGGTTTCTTGGACAGATGTTAGAGGATTCTTCGCACCGCGGGTATTCTGGAGACCAGTGAGGTCGCATTCACAACTTTTCAGTTTACGGGAGCTGCCTTCACTTGGTGGGAGGCATATGAGAGACGTAGGCCTGTTGGTGCGGCTCCCCTTACCTGGCAGCAGTTCTCTGCTCTCTTTTTGGAGAAGTATGTGCCACAGTCCGCAGGGAGGAGCTACGTAGGCAATTCGAGCAGTTGCGACAGGGAGATATGACTGTGACACAGTACGAGATGAGGTTCTCCGAGTTAGCTCGCCATGCTATTTGGTTGGTTGCTACGGATAGAGAGAGGATCAAAAGGTTCGTTGATGGCCTCACATATCAGCTTCATATTCTCATGACCAGGGAGAGGGTGTCAGGTGCTACGTTTGAGGAGGTTGTTGATATCGCTCGTGAGATTGAGTCAGTTCGTCGCCAGGAGCGAGAAGAGAAGGAGGCCAAGAGGCCTCGAGGATCAGGTAGTTTTAGGGGTGCTCCTTCGAGAGGTCAGTTTCAGCACGGCAGAGGCCGCCTATTCAGGCATGCTTAGTTAGCTCGCCTAGGTTATCGCGGGGCATCATCGGGCCATGGTTCTCACGGTTCTCAGCAGGGCCATTCCTCACTCAGTGCCCTTCCAGCCCATGGTTCGTCCCGTGCTCCATCAGTTCAGGACTCTTCTATGCCAGGTGCATCTGCTAGTCATTCTGGTGCTAGGGGTCCCCTTCAGTCCCCGTCTCCGGCACCAGGGAGTTGTTATGAGTGTGGAGAGTTGGGACATATAAGGAGGCAGTGTCCTCGTTGACTTAGGGATTCATCTCAGTAGAGGAGTCAGCCATCGACTTCGGCACCAGTTACTTCACCATCCACCCAGCAACCTAGGGGTGAAGGACAGTCATCTAGGGTCGCCCAAGAGGGGGAGGTCGATCCGGTGGTGGCCAGGCCTGTTTCTATGCACTTCCAGCTAGACCTGATGCTGTTGCTTCAGATGTGGTGATTACAGGTATTGTCTTAGTCTGCCACAGAGATGCCTCTGTGTTATTTGACCCTGGTTCTACTTTCTCTTATGTGTCATCATATTTTGCCCATTATTTGGATACGCCCTGCAAGTCTCTCGATTCTTCCGTTCATGTCTCTACCCCGGTGGGCGATACTGTTGTGGTAGACCGTGTATACCGGTCGTGCGTTGTGTCTATTGGGGGTCTTGATACCCGAGTGGATCTTCTATTACTTTGTGTGGTGGACTTCGATGTGATATTGGGCATGGATTGGTTATCTCCATGCCGGGCTATTTTGGACTGTCATGCCAAGACAATGACGTTAGCTATGCCGGGTGTGCCACGAATTGAGTGGCGAGGTTTGTCTGATTATGTTCCCAGCAGGGTAATCTCATTCTTGAAGGCCCAGCGTATGGTTGGGAAAGGTTATCTTTCATACTTAGCATTCGTGAGGGATGTCAGTGCAGAGACTCCCAGCATTGATTCTGTTCCAGTTGTGAGGGATTTTCCCTATGTGTTTCCTGCAGACCTGCCGGGCATGCCACCGGACAGGGATATCGATTTTGGTATTGATATGGTGTTGGGCACTCAACCCATTTCTATTCCACCATATCGTATGGCACCAGCGGAGTTGAAGAGCAGCTTCAGGAGCTCCTCGATAAGGGGTTCATTTGTCCTAGTGTTTCGCCGTGGGGTGCACCTGTTCTGTTCGTGAAGAAAAAGGATGGTACCATGAGGATGTGCATTGATTACAGGCATTTGAACAAGGTCACAATTAGGAACAAGTATCCCCTGCCTCGTATTGATGATTTGTTCGACCAGCTTCAGGGAGCGAGGGTGTTCTCCAAGATTGATCTCCGTTCAGGGTATCACTAGCTGAAGATCAAGGACTCGGATATTCTTAAGACAGCCTTCAGGACCCGATATTGTCATTATGAGTTCCTTGTGATGTCTTTTGGGCTAACCAATGCCCCAGCAGCGTTCATGCATTTGATGAACAGCGTGTTCCGGCCTTAGCTCGACTCGTTCGTTATTGTTTTCATCGATGATATTCTGGTATACTCGCATAGTCAGGAGGAGCACGCGGAGCATTTGAGAGTGGTGTTGCAGAGATTGAGGGGAGAAGCTTTATGCAAAGTTCTCCAAATGTGAGTTTTAGCTCAGTTAATGTGCTTTGCTTGGGACGTGCGTGTTCCAGTAAGGGTATTCAGGTTTGATCCGAAGAGATAGATACGTTCAGAGTTGGCCCAAGGCCGTCTCTCAACATAGAGATCCGCAGTTTTCTTAGTTCTTGGCGGGTATTTTACCGGTCGGTTCGTTCAGGGGTTTTCATTTCTATTGCATCACCCTTGACAAATTTGACTCAAAAAGGCGTGCTCTGTTCAGTGGATCGGATAGTGTGAGCGAGGATTCCAGAAGCTTCAAGACTGCCTTGACCATGATCCAGTGATTAAGTCTTTTGCCATCAGCTTCAGGTTACCGACTTATACCGTGTATTGTGATGCTTGAGAATCTGGTATTGGTGATGTGTTTGTATGCACGAGGGTATAGGAGTCATTCTTATGCTTCTCGTCAGTTGAAGCCCCATGAGAAGGGAACTACCTGTGTTCATTGATTTGTAGTTGGCTGCCATTCGTTCACGCGTTTTGAAGATTGGAGGCATTATTTGTATTGGTGTCTTGTGAGGGTATTTACCTGAATCATCGGGTAAGCCTCCAGCACTTGTTCATAGCCAGAAGATCTCAATTTGAGGCAGCGGAGATGTTGGAGCTGCTAAAGGATTATGAATTACTATCTTGTACCATCTGGGAAGGCAATGTGGTGGCCGATGCTTGTTGAGCCGGGAACGGCGGTGAGTTATGGGAGAGAGTTTGGCCATATATTCCTATTGGGGAGAGGACCTCTTCAGTTGATGTTCAGGCTTTGGCCAATTGGTTCATGAGGTTGGAATTGTCGGGAGCCAAGTCGGAGGTTGTTGGCTTGTCGTGGTTTCTCGATCTTCCTTATTTGATCGCATCAGAGAGCTGCCAGTATGATGACATACTCATTTCTAGTCCTTAAGGATATGAGTTTAGGCATGGCGATGCCAGGGATGTGGACCATTGGTGAAGATGGGGTGCTGAGGATCCAGGCCAGGATTTTGTGTGCCCCAATGTGATGGCCTTCGTGAGTGATTTTGGAGGAGGCCCATAGTTGTAGTATTCCATTCATTCGGGGTGCTGCCGAAGATGTATCAGGATCTGAGACAGCATTATTCGTGGAGGAGAATAAAGAAGGACATTGTAGGATTTGTGGCTTGGTGTCTCAATTTTCAGCCGGATGAAATATGAGCATCAGAGACCGGGTGGCTTGCTTCAGCGGATGGACAATCCATAGAGGAAGTGGGAGCGGATCACCATGGACTTCGTAGTTGGGCTCCCACGGACTTTGAAGAAGTTCGATGCTATTTGGGTGATTGTGGATCGGCTGACCAAGTTTGCGCACTTCATTCCTGTGTGTACCACCTATTCTTCAAAGCGGTTGGCAGAGATATATATCCAGGAGATTGTTCGTTTGCATGGTGTCCCAGTTTCCATCATTTCAGATAGAGGTACTCAGTTTACTTCACAGTTTTGGAGGTCGGTACAGCGAGAGTTGGGTACTCAGGTTAAGTTGAGCATAGCTTTCACCCTCAGACGGACGGGCAGTCCGAGCGCACTATTCAGATATTGGAGGACATGTTGCGCGCTTGTGTCATTGATTTTGGAGGGTCATAGGATTAGTTTCTACCATTCGCAGAGTTTGCTTATAACAACAGTTACCAATCGAGTATTCAGATGGCTCCATATGAGGCTTTGTATGGGAGGCGGTCTAGATCTCCGATCGGTTGGTTTGAGCCGGGTGAGGCTAGGCTATTGGGTACAAACGTAGTGCAGGATGCTTTAGACAAGGTGGAGGTGATTCAGGAGAGGCTTCGTACAGCGCAGTCGAGACAAAAGAGTTATGCTGACAGGAAGGTTCGGGATGTGTCCTACATGGTTGGTGAGAAGGTTCTGTTGAAGGTTTCGCCACGGAAGGGTGTTCTGAGATTTGGGAATAAAGGTAAATTTAGTCCTCGATTCATTCGGCCTTTTGAGGTGCTTCGGAAGATTGGGGAGGTGGCTTATGAGCTTGCCTTGCCACCCAACTTGTCGAGTGTGCATCCGGTGTTTCATGTTTCTATGCTCCGGAAGTATGTTGGGGACCCGTCGCATGTTCTGGATTTCAGCACGGTTCAGTTAGAGGGAGATTTGGCTTATGATGTGGAGCCAGCAGCCATTCTGGAGCGTCAGGTTCGAAAGCTGAGGTCGAAAGATATAGCTTCAGCGAAGGTGCAGTGGAGAGGTCGGCCCGTGGAGGAGGCTACTTGGGAGACCGAGCAGGACATGCAGAGCAGATATCCTCATCTATTTGAGGCTTCAGGTAAGTTTCCTGACCCATTCGAGGACGAATGTTTGTTTAAGAGGGGGAGGATGTAACGACCCGGCCGGTCGTTTCATGTGTTACCGCTCCGTTCCCCCCCCCCCCCCCATTCCTGCTTCTTATTGTCTTGTTTAGCTGTATTATGTGCTATCGAGTTGGTTGGCTCGGGTTCGGAGAGGTTTTGGTAAGGTATGAGACACTTAGTCTCTTTTGAGTAAACTTAAGTTGGAAAAGTCAACCAGATGTTGACTTATGTGAAAAAGGGCTCGGATGTGAATTTTGATGATTCGCATAGCTTCGGGAGGTGATTTGGGACTTAGGAGTGTGATCAGAATGTGTTTTGGAGGTCCGGAGTAGCTTTAGGATTGAATTGGCGAAACTGGATTTTTGGCGTTTTCCGGTTGATAGGAGAGTTTTTTATATAGGGGTTGGAATGGAATTCCGGGAGTTGCAGTAGGTCCGTTGTGTCATTTGGGATGTGTGTGCAAAATTTCAGGTCATTCGGACGTGGTTTGATAGACTTTTTGATCAAAAGCGTAATTCGGAAGATTTTTGGAACCTTAGGCTTGAATCCGATGTGATTTGGTTGATTCGATATTGGTTGAGGTGTTTTGAAGATTGGTATAAGTTTGGATAGCGGTATATGACTAGTTCGTGCTTTTGGTTGAGGTCCCGGGGGCCTCGGGGTGATTTCGGATGGTTGACGGGGGATTTTGGAGTTGAGTTTGGCAGCTGAAGTTATTGTTGCTGTCATACCCGCACCTGCAGTTGGGAGGCCGCAGGTGCGATGTCCGCAGAAGCGGAAGGCAAGCCGCAGATGCGGCCAAGAGGGAAGTCAGCTGGAACCGTAGAAGCAGCTACTGGAGCGCACCTGCGATAGCGCAGGTGCGGGCGTTTTGTCGCAGATGCGGAATTGGGAGTGAAAACCGCTGGTGCGGTGGGTTAGATCGCATAAGCGGGACCGCAGAAGCGGAAAAAGGACCGCAGGTTGGGAGGCCGCAGGTGCGATGTCCGCAGAAGTGGAAGGCAAGCCGCAGATGCGACCAAGAGGGAAGTCAGCTGGAACCGTAGAAGCGGCTACTGGAGCGCACCTGCGATAGCGCAGGTGCGGGCGTTTTGTCGCTGATGCGGAATTGGGCCTTTTAGTGAAAACCACTGGTGCGGTGGGTTAGATCGCATAAGCGGGATCGCAGAAGCGGAAAAAGGACCGCAGGTGCGGAATCCCTGGGTTAGAAAGTATATATTTCATCCTTCGCGATTTTCAGCCTTTCTTCACCATTTTAAAATCAATTTTGGAGCTTTTTGGGCGATTTTGAAGAGAGAGTTCAAGGGAACTTCGTTGAGGTAAGATTTTTGATCATAAAACTCGTTACTATGGAGTTATGTCATTGATTAGGCTTGAAATTTATGGAAAATTGTGGGTAAATATTGAAGAAACTAGGGCTTGAAATTGGAGACCTAGAATTTGGGATTTGAGAGGTCATTTATGGTTGGATTTTGGTAAATTTGATATGCATGAACTCGTGGGAAGATAAGGATTCCAGTGATGTTAGTTTTGTCGGATTCTGAGATGTGTGCCCGGGGGTCGAGTTTGGTTAATTTCTGGATTTGTGTTGTAATTTGATTATTTTCGCATGGGCTTCGTTCCCTTAGCATATTTTGACATCATGATTCTGATTTTGGATAGATTCTATGCGGGTTGAGGTCGAGACGAGAGGCAAAGGCATCGCGGGCTAGAGTTTGGACCGAATATAAGTAAGTAATGATTGTAAATGCTGTCCTGAGGGTATGAAACCCCAGATATCACATCGTTGTGCTACTTTGAGGTGATGCACATGCTAGATGACGAGCATGGGGTTGTGCACGGTTGAGGATTGTGACTTAGTCCGTCTCGAATGACTGTTTAACTGCATATTTGATTGAAAACTGTTTGCTATCATCATGTTTTGGGCTGAATGCCGTATTTGGGCCTCGTGCCAACTGTTTGGACCCTTAGGGGATTTTACTACTATTCCTCACTATTTTGACTTCGTATTTGTACCAAGTCATGCTATATTCTGCCGTTTTCACAACTCAGCCATCTTTACTCGTTTTTGATATTTTAAATGATATTTTAGGCTGAGCATTATGTTTTACCGTTGCTCGTGTGGCTTGTGAGATTAGGACTGAGTAAGGCCGAGGGCCTGTGTTGTGAGCATACTATGGGATCGGGCTGTGCGCGCCGCAGCAGTATTATATTGATTCATGATTAAAAGGCCGAGGGCCTAGTTGGTACGCCATAAGGTGGCTTGATATGAGGCCGAGAGCCTGTTTGATTATGCCATGAGATGGTTTGTTATTGCGCTTGGGCTGTAAGGGGCCCCTCCCGGAGTTTGTACACCCCCGGTGAGCGCGGGTACCCAATTTGTGATATGATATAGCCCGAGGGGCTGATGTTGTTCCATGTTCTTTCCCGAGGGGCTGATACGAGTGGTGTGAGATAGCCCTAGGGGCTGGTTCTGCTGGTATTTTGCCCGAGGGGCTGATTTGTGTTTCTATATTTTATCCCTGATTTCATTCACTCATTTGAACTGCTAAAAGATGTTTTAAAGAGGTTTTACTGAACTAAGAAGTTTTTATGAGTTTTTACTGTTTTATTGTATTGTCCTGGTTTTACACTGCCTCGTTGTAAAATTTTGTTGTGTATTTACGTGTTTTCTTATCGCTCAGCTGCTTTTACTTTTATTACTTACTGAGTTGGCGTACTCACATTACTCCCTGCACCTTGTGTGCAGATTCAGGAGTCTCGGGTCACACTAGCGAGGGCTGATTTGCTTTCCAGCAGGCTTGTTCAGAGTTGACTAGGTAGTTGCTCGACGTTCGCAACCCAGTGCTCCTCCTTCCTACCTTTATTTCGCTTGTTCTAGCTTTATATTAGACTATGTTGTCTTTTCATACTCTTAGATAGATTTTAGATACTCATGACTGGTGACACCCCGATGTCGGGCTGTGTTTGTTTCCGCATTTGTTCTATTTCACTCTATTTTAGGATTTATCACTTATCAATGACTTGATTATGAATTATTATAATTGTTAATTGGTTTGGGGGTTTGTGTTGGCTGGCCTTGTTTCACGAGAGGCGCCATCACAACCGGGTCTGGTTTGGATCGTGACATGCGGGCACCTCGCTCTGCTCCTCTGTAATAGGATCCCCCACAGGATCCGCCAGTGGTGCAACTGGGGCAGCTCTAGGATGCCCTCGTCCCCTACCTCAGGTCGGTGTCCTCCCTCGGCCACTACCTCGGCCTCTAGCAATGGGGGGAGCAGCTCCTCCCGGGTCTGGAATGTCTGTCGTGCGCGTCCTCACCATCTGTGAGAGAATAGAAGAAGGAAATTTAGTATACCATCAACTGCACGATAGAATATGAATAAAGAGTAGTTTCCTATCACCCTATAGCCTCTCGAAGATAAGTACAGACATCTCCGTAGTGATCCGCAAGACTCTATTAGGTTTGCCCATTACCTGTGAGACATACGTGAACCTAGTTCTCTGATACCATGTAGTCACGACCCAAATTCCATTATAGGTCGTGATGGCGCCACACACCATTGTTAGGCAAGCTAACCCTAATCGACTAGTGAGTTCTTATTCATTTTAATAAACAAATTCCCACACTTTATTAACTTAAATTTAAAACAGTCGGACATTGACAGAATTATAAGGCAAACGAATCGGGAATACTAAAAGAAGTCATCATAATAGAAATACAACCCAAAAGTAATAGTCTACTAATGTGTGTGCCAGGAACTAGTGTTACAAGTACGAGGGCAACTAGTAGAATGTACAAAAGAATATAACTATCCTACTGCCTGAAATAGAGTAGACAATAATAACAAAAGGAGAGACTCCGGTATGCTGCTGAACGGCTCGGAAGAGGGCAGCTCACCGTGAGATCTCGATCAAGTATCAGGGATGCGCGCCGGACGGATCGCCAGATGCACCTGCCTCAGTTCCTGTACATTTAAGTACAGAAGCATAGTATGAGTACATAAACAATATGTACCCAGTAAGTATCCAGTATAACCTCGCAGAAATAGTGACGAGGGGTCGACTTGACACTTACTAAGGTCAATAATAATATAATTCAAGTGTTACGCTAAGCATGGATAGCATGTATAAAAATGACAGATTAAGATCATGGAGAAGTAAGACATTCTTTCATAAACAACATGTCAAGTTTCAATCACATCTTGTAACACCTTACATTTCAAGCATTTAAGCAGTGTAAATCATGGGAACTTCCAAATAAATAACATGCACACATTATGCCGAGGTCGTATGACCCGGTCCAACATAATATTAAACTAAGCACACATTGCCCATTTATAGTCAAATAATTCATACAAGTTCTCAAGTAAGTGAGTATAGCCGCCTGTATTTATTTACCAATTTCTAGCAAGACCTAAGTGATTCAAGTAACAATTAAGGACGCAAGCATTTGCATGTATAGCATGATACGGTTCCTAAACTACCCAGACAATTAGCATAATAGTAGCTACGTACGGACTCTCGTCACCACGTACGTACGTAGTCCCCACATATAGTCACATACATTTATTTAATTCACCTATGGGGTTAATTCCCTCTTACAAGGTTAGAAATGAGACTTACCTAGTCTTAAAGCTCACTTTAAATTTCAAGAATGCGCTCAAACCCTCAAATCAAAGCCGAACGATCCAAAACTATTCAAATGGGGTAAGAACTAGTCAATATATGCTCAAGAGTTCATTTTCTAACTATTAAACTAATTTCCCAACTCTAAATACAAGGTTCCTAAAATTCATCCCCGGGCCCACGTATCCGGATTCCGGAAATTTTCGAAGAAAGTTGTTACCCATAACCCAAGGATCAAGAATATATGATTTTTACTTCATTCCATAACGAATTTCGTGGTTAAATCTTGTTTTTATCAAAACCCTAGGTTTTACTCTAATCCCATGATTTTCTCTAATATTTACATGTTAATCTACCCAAAATCCAAGTATTTAACTCACATATAGTAGGAATTACTTACCTCCAAAAGCTTGGTGAAAACCCCTTCTCAAGAGCTCTAAAATCGCCCAACCAATGAGTGGAAATGAGCCAAAAATGGCTAATCCCGCAATAAATGAAGGTCACTCCCTTTAGTGATTTCCGCATCTGCGGTCCTGGGCCGCACCTGCGCCCACCGCATCTCCGGAAAAGTGTCCGCTTCTGCGAAACTCCACTAGGCCGCTTCTGCGGAAAGCCAACCGCTTCTGGGGTTCCGCTTCTGCGGAAAGAAGGCTGCTTCTGCGGTTTCTGGGCTGGCCACCCATGGCCGCATCTGCGATAGCTTACCCGCTTCTGCGGGCTCGCACCTACGGCTGGCCAACCGTAGGTGCGGTTATGACAGAAACGTTGGAACTTCAGCTCCTTCTCACATTTTCAACTTAGCTCGAGCCTCATCCGATTTACGCTCGGGGCCCCTGGAGCCCCGCCCGAACATACCGACAAGTTTGAATGATAAAACAGACTCGCTCGAACCCTTGGAACGCCGAAAACAACACTAAATCTAGGAATCACACCCTAAATCCAATTGACTCAAACTTATGAACTTCAAGTTCTTCAATTTACTTCCAATGTGACGAAACACACTTATACTACTCGGATTGACACCAAATTTTGCGTGCAAGTTTTAAATGACATTACGGAACTATTCCCGATCTCAAAATTTCGTTCGGACCTTGATATCACAAAAACCTGCTCCAAACCAAATTTAAAGAGCTTCAAATAGAGATTATGAATTATTTGTGATATGGTGTGATGCTCTAGAGTCAACAATCCAATTGTTTGCGGGATTAGATGTATAGGATATACGGTTGGTGAAGTTGACTTTAGCCTCAAGTGTACTATGTGATTTTGAACGACAGACTTTGGCGATGTGCCCAAATTTGTCACATAATTGGCATTGGAATCTCTGTTGGTTGCTACGGTTGTTGGGGTGGAAGGAGTTGGAATTCAGGAAGGAGTTGGTGCGTTGGTTGGTTGAGGTGTTCTGAATGGAACCCCTGCGATTGTTGCTTGGATTATAGTTCCTAGATTATAAGTGTAACGACCCGACTGGTCATTTTGCTTTCTAGAACCCTGTTCCCCTAAATAAGACTTCCTGTACTTGCTTTTACTGGTTTATGACTTGCGGGGATGGTTGGTTTGGGATTTGGAAGAGTTTTTGGGTTGAAATCGGAACACTTGATTCCTTAAGGTTGGCTTAAAAGGCCAAGTTTGACTTCGGTCAACATTTTGAGTAAACGACCTCAGAATCAGGATTTGAAGGCTCCAACAGGTTCATATGATGATTTCGGACTTGGGCGTATGTCCGGATCGGGTTTTGGATGACCCGGGAGCATTTTGGCACGTAATAGTGACAGTTGATTCCTTAAGCCGCAACAGAATTCCCTAGCACTTGGAAATGGTAAAACTATTTCGATTACTCATATTGGTTAGACTACACTTTCTTCGTCCCATAATTCTTTTAAGTGACAGAATGTTCTTTGTTCCCCTTATATAAAGAAGAAACTAATCTCTGTTGCTCAATTTTGTCGTCAAAATCTAACATCCATTGAAATTTTTCCTTATTCTTTTCTAGTGAAGGATTTTAGCACAGGCGCGTGTCTTCTGCAAGGTCGGAGTAAAGGTGATCTCTACGAATGGCCACCAACCATTGTCTCACCCGCTTCACTACAAGCCAACTTTGCTACTCAAGCATCACCGTCCCTGTACCTTTGGCATGCTCGTCTTGGTCACCCTCAACCTCGTATCACCCAAGCATGTGTGTCCTCATTCAAGCTTCCAGTGTCAATTAGTGATCCTTTTACCTTTTGCAATTCATGTCTATGTAATAAAAGTCATTGTTTATCATTTGGTGACAATTCTATTTCTAGTTCTAAGTCATTTGATGTTATTTATTTAGATGTTTGGTGTCACGACCCAAACCGATGGGCCGCGACGGGCACCCGGTACCTTACTCAGCCAAGTACCAACATAACGAATCTTTTCATGTCATACTATCATAGATAACTGAGACGGAAGGCTGCCGCGGGATAAGTAGAATACAACATGTAATACCAACTTAAACATAAGACATACGGGAGTATAAGACCAAAACTCGTACACTGAACATAGGCTGACAAGGCCGTACAATCTACTACGTACATGACATCTGTCTACAAACCTCTAAGAATACACAATTTTCATAAAGGTCGGGATATAGTCCCGCCATACCAAACAATACACGTCTAAATCATACTAACCAAACAAGCAACTCCGGAGCAAATGGAGCGCACCAACATCTTCCACTAAGCTGATAGCCTACTTGGAGGGCTCTCGACTTATCTGTCGGGACCTGTGGGCATGAAACGCAGTGTCCCCGGGAAAAATGGATGTCAGTACAAATAATATACCGAGTATGTAAGGAATGAAAATCAGTAAATAATAGACATGAGAGAAACATGGAGTAAAAGACTCGACCTGTACGTTTGCAATAGCTCTGTGAATCATTTTATTTTTATAATGTTATGCATATGCATATAAATGTCATACCATGCATAGGTATATGCGTTCATCACATCATCAAGCCTCTGAGGGCATCCCATCATATCATTTCGGCCACTGTGGGCAAATCATCAACGTATACTAGCTGATCAGGTGGTGGTGCGTATATAACACCGTAACCTTTTCCGATGTCCCATATATATATATATATATATATATATATATATATATATATATATATATATATATATATATATATATATATATATATATGCGTATATAATACCATCTGGTCATGGCTCAATGTACATGTATAAATGAATGCAATGCATGAGAAGTACGTCAATAAAATCTTTCGGAGTGTCATAAGACCATTATGCCTCTGATTAATATCATGAAGTAAACTTTTTCAACTTATGTATTTTCTGAGACCCATGAACAGACGATAAAACAATAAGACATATGGGAATTCAAGAATATAAGCATCTCTAGCATTTCTACGAATAGAGTCATTTATAGAAGTTGTGCATTTGCTCGTTTCGTTTGTGTCGTATAGATCATGCCAAAAGAAAGAAGGGATAGCCTTAACATACCTGAGTCGATTCTTTTGACAATCCTCTAACACATATTAATTGCAACAAAATATGGAACAAGTCGTATGAAAAGCTCAAAGCAATCACGTTGCTATGCAAAGAAAATCTTGGCCGAAACTCTTCCTTAAGCACTTAGCAATACGTTGCAAGGTAAAGAGATTTTGGAAAATGATCTTTGTTGAACTTTTCCTTAAGAGAATAGAAATAAAATTTAGAAAGAATAAGGAATCTTGGTTGTACTCTTTAACGTTACTATGCCCCTTTTCTTAAGAGATTAGAAGAGAATTAGGAATGTTATCCTTGATTATTAGGTGGGCCCCACATCTCTAGCTTAGTGGCACCTAATTCCTTCAAGTGTGACACATTTATATCTCTTGCAAGAGTCATCAAATGACAAAAGAGGGGTGCTTCCATGTTAGTCTTAGCTTGGTCTTATCCAAGATCATTAATTAATTACCCATTAATTTTTATTAACTTGCTAATTCCCTCATTAACCAATGATCCACATAATTAAGAATTATCTCAAATTACTTAAAATATTACTCACTTTTAATATACTTTATGTACCCTACTATCATGGTCATGGGGTACCTTGTATGGCATTAGTCCATAAATGCCGGTATTGAAGCTCGGACCGTTTTTTATCCAAATCAACAACCTTCAACGAATCTTATTTTCTTCGATTTCTTTACCTTTTATCCTTCACGGCACTTACTTATCACTTTGGAACATTCGTCCTCGAATGTTGACTGATGCACTTATCATTCTCATAACCCATAGCTCGTGCGAATACTTTAATATTCTCCTTTCCATTTCGACAACTGTTCTTTGAATAAATTGAAAGGCCAGGGCGTTCCCCCATTTAAGCGTCTTTCTCACACCAGGACTTGTAGTCAGAATCCTTCTAATCTCGTAACTGTTGCTACCTTCTATCATGCAGCCTGTATGACTCTAACTTTGTATGCTATGCGACGCTTCTCTCCTCTTTCCTCCAGCTCTTAGCCAATCTCTAGGTCTCACTTTGTGAACATATACAAAATTATGTCAAGTTGTCCCTCTGGGCGTCATTAGCTTTACTACATCTAAGTAGGCCATACTATACCGTAACTCTTACTTCGATTTATTATTACTGAGTTCTGTGACAAAACTCCAGGTTACTTTTGTTGATCATCCTATATGCATAAAGCTAAGTCTTTTAACGCTTCTTCATTACTACTCATCTTAAGAATGATGGTCTAATCTCATCTCGTACTTTGTATCTTTTATCCATCCATTGTCGATTCACCTCAATGATAATGTACAATCTTCCATTGATAACTTGAAACTTCTTACGTAATACACTGCCACTAGGGCTTATGCTGTATAGACGAATATTTGAAGTGATTTTCCTGATCCACTTAGGGGCGATACTGTACTTCAATAATCGTATTTTATAGCATCCCAATGTGATTCACCTTATGTGTTTATTTCCGTACATTCCATAAAATCTTCTTCAAATCATTACTCAGTCGAAGGCCCAAACGTCATCCTTTATTTATCACAATCACACCCTCATTCCACTACCAGGGCAGCATTCCATTTTTTTCTAGATATTATTAGTCTTAGACTCCTTTGAGTTCATTCAAGCTATACTGAACTTTCTATAACTTAGAGAAACCATTAGCTCTCTTGGTTGCATGGGCTTAATCCTGAGGACTTATCCATTCTCGTCTCCTTCTCACTTGCCCTTTCTCGTTCTTACTCCTGTCATAAAACTTTGTCGCTTTACTATAGTCTAGCTTGCGACCTATACATATCTATTTATACTATTCGCAGCCTTCCTTCAACTTTCTTGCACCATAGATTTCCTTTTGTTATTCTGGAACATCAAGTGAGACATCAGATCATCTCTAACTCTTCTTTATTCTCTTTACTAGATCTCTCGGTACTTAAAAACCATAGACTGGAAGGTACACCACTGACGACGCAGTTATCATTCCTGGATATTAAATCCCAGTGATTCTAGCTTTCTATCCAAAGCATGGACTATTGTTCCTGGATATTGTTCACCTTTACCTTACTTACCTTAAAATCTCGCATTGCATCTTCTATCTCTTTCATGACCTCCCTTCCACATAGGTATGATTCACGTCCATAACTTGAAGCTCTATTATAGTACTTGCACCTCTGGTGCATACACAAATCGGGTGCAAGCTTCGTACTGACTTCTTATGAGGCTGGTACTACAGGCTTTATCGTAGGGCCATTATAGAATATGGTTGTTGTACTATCCCTTTGGTACCTCTGATATTAAGAGTGATCCTGTAATGTTCTCAATCATGATTTCTATAATTTTTTGGGTCCAATAATCAGATTCCTGATTTACTTCGTTGATGTAACTTTTTAGTTTCCTCCTTCTTCTGATCAGCCTTTATGTAGGCTTAAGCTACCTCCCGATCTGCGTTTCATGGTATTAGTTATTAGGTTTAGCCGTTCATGGGAGCTGAGGAATATCCATGATACAATACTTTAATAATACAATCCTTCGTCTATGACCTGGGCTCAATTCTTTCTTTTAACTTATACCGGAATCTTCTACGGCTATATATGCCGCATGTATAAAACTTCCAAACTCTTAAGTGCGTTCATAACGTAACTAACTCTGGATCATGAATCAAATAATTCTTTTTGTTCCATCTCAGCTTTCTTCAAGCACAAGCAATTACTTTTCCTGGTCTTTCTGCCCCCTTTTTGCATGCATATCTTCGTGCCCATGCATATTGGAATTCCATACAACTCATATGATCTTGAATATCACTTCTGATTTTACTTTCCGTTCATTAGCCACAGTAGGTGCCATTTTCTTATGGAGTGCATACAATGTTGTTGTGAGACTGTTGTTATAAGACCATTTCCTCCTTAGGTCACGCAGCTTAGGTTAAAGCTTCCTTCCTTACTTTCTCAGCTAGTCTTTCATTGTAGTATTTAGGGAGGATTCTCTGACTCTTGTAAAGCTGTGAGCTAATTACACCGAATACTTGAAATTTTTTTTTGATGTCCTTTCTTGCCTATAATTATCCGTAGTTTACGCTTGTGTGCTTGTAGGGTTGCTTCTGAACTTAATATTTTGACTGTCTTCCCAGTGGCTTTCTCTTTTATTCCAGTAACACTCATATGGTACCTTTAACTACCCCAACTCCTATCTAAATATTTCTCAAGGATCACGATGTCATATCTGCGAGACTGAATTCACCATATTGGATTCTACTATGTTTATCTTGCACGATCTGCTAACTCGTCAGTAACCTCCTGTTTAACCATAACTAGGCTCTTCCTGAATCAATTACTGACTACTCGTTGGCCCATTCTCATATCAATATTCCGCGTAATATTTCTTAGGTTATTTCATTTGTCTTAACTTATGTCTCGCACTGACTCCATATCTATCAATAACATCTTGGGTCGGGACCCTTACTTCCTTTCCTTGACATCGTGTTTGCATAATGTTCTAGAATCGTAGCATATCTGTAGGCTTTGAATAAGTGCAGTCTCGTCCCTTTTTCATTTTTTATCGCATTCTTCCTGTACCATTCCATAATTACTAGAACCACTTAATTCTGACTTAATGCCACATCACTCCATATTCCCCCTTTAGGAGAGTACTAACATTTAGTGCTACGATGATCTACGTATAAATGTTTACCTCTTCATCTTTAGCGTCTTTTCACATCCTCGATAACCCTCACTCGCCTTGCGGTAATCCTGTTGTACCAAGGATAACAAATTTCCTTACTCACGAGGGAAACACCTAGTGTAACTGGCACCTACAGTCCCTTAAGCTTAACTTTGCTCACATTGCTTACTTTAGGGAAACGTCTTCCTGAATGACCATTCTCTGAATTCCTCATGAATCTTCTTCTGTGGTTCGTTCTATTATTGTCGGAATGCAATATGAAATTCTCATGATGCTGACTGTTATCAAATCACTTAGCCCCTAATTCATGTTTAATTTATCTTGTTCACCAGCCCACACTTATTTCTATTACTCTGGGATTAACTCACCCTTCTGGTAGTCACGTTGGAGTCACGAACTTATTTCTCAAAATGAGGATATGACTTTATGGCCTATACTTTTGTTGTCTCAAGGCCTGGCTCCTCTCGTCTTTTCCTTAACTTGACTATATATCCTATAATACCGTCATTTTTGTTTCTACCGTTGTCATCCATGCATCACATCTTACTCATAACACTTCATTAACTCTCTTCTCATTTCGTGCTAACATTTCTGTCTAACACTTTATTTTGAAAATTTCAACAGGACATTCTTTTGCTTTTAGCTCCCCTTGCTCCATCTACTGGTTCTTCGGGTTACCTTACATTCTTTCTTTATCAGGGACGGAAGCCATACTAAGGTAACATTTATCCTTTCAAGGCTTCCGGTGCCTATCTTTATAGTACTCATATCTAGCTGTACAATTTTTGAGTGTACCATCTAGGTATCTCACAAGGAGATTTTGTTAGCACATTTACAATATTCTCCGGAAATGTCAACTAATGCAAACAATCCAACCATCATTTTGGGTTACTCTAACCCCAGCCGGTTCCTGATATTCGTCCTTCTCTTAACTATTTTTGTTAGCTCCCATGTACCATAATTGAGATGGGTGTGAATAATTGTACATACCTCTGTTACAATTGAAGGTATCTCAAAAATGCTTATATTTCTCTGCTTGAATCGTAAATACTTTTAATCTTCATTAACTGGGTACCTCGTACCCTTCTTCACCTTGCTTCTTTTACTTTCTGAAACTTGTCTCTACCTTGCGGTTCTCTTATTGCTTTTTACCGTAAGAGTGGATAGACATTCTTGCCTTAGGGGTCCTTATCAAGAAACTTACACGTCTTAGTACACACATGATCTACTAAATACCTCATATTTATCCATCATAAGCACGATGCAAAAATCGAGTTCCTCTGACTCAACTATTCCACAGTTATATCTCTTACCATTTGTCTTTTTGGATGTACGCATCGTCGTATTAAGAATAAGATAGAGTTAGGAAATTGAGTTCTTATAATTGAGCTCTATCGCACGATCTAGAGTAAGAAGAAAGAGTGACAGTCCTAAATACTGTGTAGCCTCCTGCTTATAAGTGTGGTGCACGACACACCCATAAACAAGACTCTACTAGACACGGCTTGTAGACTCCCTAGGACAGAACTGCTCTGATACCACTTTTGTCACGACCCAAACCCGCGACGGGCACCCGGTACCTTATTCAACCGAGTACCAATATAACGTATTATTTCATGTCATACTATCATAGATAACTGAGCCGGAAGGCTGCCGTGAGATAAGTAGAATACAACATGTAATACCAACTTATACATAAGACATACGGGCCTATCAGACCAAAATAATCACTCGTACACTGAACATAGGCCGACAAGGCCATACAATCTTTTACATACATGAAATCTGTCTACAAGCATCTAAGAATACATAATTTTCATAAAGGTCGGGACAGAGTCCCGCCATACCAAACAATACACGTCTAAATCATACTAACCAAACAAGCAACTCCGAAGCAAATGGAGCGCACCAACATCTTCCGCTGAGCTGATAGCCTACTTGGAAGGCTCTCAACCTGTCTATCGGGACCTGCGGGCATGAAACGCAGCATCCCCGGCAAAAGGGATGTCAGTATAAATAATGTACCGAGTATGTAAGGAATGAAAATAAGTAAATAATAGACATGAGAGAAACATGGAGTAAAAGACTCGACCTGTACGTTTGTATAGCTCTGTGAATCATTTCATTTTTATAATGTCATGCATATGCATATAAATGTCATACCATGCATAGGTATATGCGTTCATAACATCATCAAGCCTCTAAGGGCATCCCATCATATCATTTCGGCCACTATGGGCAGATCATCACGTAATCCAAACTAGATCAGGTGGTGGGTGCGCAATAGTGACGC
>NW_017672505.1:163447-164239 GCF_001879085.1 Nicotiana attenuata
GAAGTAAAAAATTTCAACTTATGTATTTTCTGAGAGCCATGAACATACGACATACAATAAGACATACGGAAATTCAAGAATATAAGCATCTCTAGCATTTCTACGAATAGAGTCATTTATGGAAGTTATGCATTTACTCGTTTCGTTTGTGTCGTATGGATCATGACAAAAGAAAGAAGGGATAACCATAACATACTTGAGTTGATTCTCTTGACAATCCTCTACAACACATTAATTGCGACAAAACACGGAACAAGTCGTATGAAAAGCTCGAAGCAATCACGTTGCTATGCAAAGAAAATCTTGGCCGAAATTGTTCCTTAAGCACTTAGCAATACGTTGCTATGTAAAGAGATTTTGGAAAATGATCTTTGTTGAACTATTTCCTTAAGAGAATAGAAATCACATTTAGAAAGAATAAGGAATCTTGGTTGTACTCTTTAACATTACTATGTGTCGCGCCCCCTTTTTTCCTCCTCGCGGAGAAAGGTTCGGGTTTCGACATTTCATGGGGGATCGACTCGCTTCCTTTTGGGAATTGGGTATTTGAAGAGTCGCCACCTAACGAATTATGGTGCGTTAGGGCACCTTGAGCAATTAACTCATGGACTAGTTCTGCATTACCAGAGATTTTAGGGTAAGGGCTCGAAATAACCTTGAGGGGAAGGTGTTAGGCACCCCCGTCGCGGTCCACGAACTGGGTGGGGTCTCGGCCGAACTTAGTATTCATGTGAAATTTAGGTCCCTTTTTAAACGAAAATAAAATAGTTTTAAAACACATACTTGCAAAAT
>NW_017672505.1:166371-187179 GCF_001879085.1 Nicotiana attenuata
CAAGCAGTCCAATTAAACCGAGGAAAGAAGTAAGAATCAAAAGTTTAAGGGAAAGTGTTCAAATCGAACCAGGAAATAAGGGATTCAGAATAATCAAGGGTTCAATCAAAGAGAAAGTCATGAAAGAGTCAGCAAGTTTAGCATATAAAATAAGGCAAGACATGAATAGTCAGGATTCGACACTTAACTTTAACAAAACAAATAGTTAGAACGACGCTGATTCAAGAAAGATACAGGTCTTAACATGAATAGTCAGGATGAACACAAGCATATAGAATCAGAGAAAGGTCGAACTAAGAAATTCAGTAGAAGCATAATAGGGCAAGAAAAATACGAGAAATCACAAGAACCCAAAGCAAGAACACAGTCGATATACCAGTACCTAGAAACCAAACGAAGAACATCAGAAAATTAGGGTTTTCATTACAAAAGAGTTAAGGTTGTAGCAAAACTTACAAAATCAGTCAAAACATATGAGAAGCAGAAGATCAAACACAAACAATCCCCAAACATTTGTGAAAAGATGTTCCGGAAACCTTAGTTTAGAAAAACATAAAAATCACGTGAAAATCATACAATTCTTGTAAAGAATCTCAAGGTTATTGTAAAACTCATAAGAAGCAAGTTAAAATCATCTCAGATCTATACAGATCTAAGAGGTTCAGAAGAAAGAAATTAGGGTTTTTTTAGGAGAACAACACAGAGGTGAAGAAACCTGCTTAGAAACCCATAGATCGTAGCCGATATAGGACGATCTTACTCGGAATCACCCTGGAATGGCCTGAAACAGGCGAGAAAAGAACCATAAATGCAAGCCAGCTAGCCTTAGTCCCTTGAGGACCCTGGAGATGGCAAGATTAATGTGAGGGAGGCCATTGAAGGCCTGGGGGAGGGGTGAGAAACCACCGGAGATAGCCATAGATGAGTGTCAGCAAGGTTTGATTAAGGTTAGGTCTGAGAGCGTTTGAGAGCAGAGAGGGGTTTCAGGGCAGCGGGTAGTGTAGAATGATAGGGTTTGGGGGCCAGGATTTGGCCAAGTATTAGGTTGGGGCAGGTGGAGTATTGAACCTGGGTATATTTAATTAAAATTGGGCTGGTATTGGGTTAGAATAGGGCTGAAATTGAAATAAAACAGGCCAGATTTTAAATAGCCACTTTTAATAATCATATAATTTACAAAAATAATAAATGATTTCCAAAAAATATTTTCGTGTACTAATATGATTTAAATTACTTATTTAACATTTTAAAAATATAAAAGACCATTTTATGCATCAATAATGTAATTATGCACTGGTATGGGGCTATTATTGCAAAGATGTGCAATTAGCCTAAAAAAATGTAAATACAACTATAAAAAATGCACTAAAAATATTTAGACACTATGTTGGCATAAATAAAGAATTTAGATGACTAAATCATTACAAAAGTAATTTGAAGAATAATTATTGGATATTTTATAAATAAAAGAGAGGAAATAAATTGAATTTGGAGCTCTTAAAACTATAGAAAAATTATAAAAATACTTATGCATGCTTATAACTGCATATGTACTATTTTGAAAGTGTATATATGTATTAAAAATATATGGGGAAAAATTGGGTATCAACAGCTGCCCCTTTTTACCCGGGAAGGATGAAAGAGTTTTCGGGTAAAGAAATGATGGCCAATTTTGACCGAATGGGATGTTTCGAAAGATAGAGGCCGAACTCCGGTCTTGAGTTGCCTACATATCCCTGGTCTTACAGGAATCAGGACATGTGTAGTTCTGGATTCATTGGCGGAATATACCAATGAAGTCATTGCAAGAATGGACACGAGATGCGAGAGCGGTTATGGCGAGCGGTTAAGGTTTGAGACAGTTGAAGGAACTGGAGCGAGATCGCTCCTGCTAGGATAGCGGTTGCTTGCTGGTCACCTGCAGATAAAGAGATGCTACAGACATAGATTTGTGCGGAAATTTAAACATGATACAGATTCCCTTTGGACCATGAAAGTTGTCTTTGGACGGTTAAAGATGATGTCCTCGGACCATGATGTCCTGGGCCATGAATTGCTTAGTGAAGGGATTCGCAGGCCATGAAATGGTGTTCTCGGGCCATGAAGATGGTGCCTCCGAACCATGATGCCTTTGAATAATGATATGCAAATTTGAGGGATCCTCAGGCCATGGCATGCTGTCTTCCGGCTATGAGGATGATGCCTTTAGACTATGACGCCTTTGGATAGATTGGCAATATTTCAGCCCATGAGATGCAATAATATGATGTTACCAAGACAAGGCTTAGTCTTGTGAAATGAAGGGCAGAGCTTAGCCCGATAGAAGAGCAAATAGATAGTACTAGAAATAGAGCAATATTTGTGCAAAGAGGGACAGTGCTTAGTCCCATGTGAATGTGGAGGCAGGGATTAGCCTCATGCAAATATGGAGGCAGGGATTAGCCTCAGGGAAATAGGGAGGCAGGGATTATCCTCATGCAAATGGAGAGGCAAGGATTAGCCTCATGCAGATAGGGAGGCAGGGATTAGCCACATGCCATTAGGGAGGCGACGATTAGCCTCATGCAGATGGGGAGGCAAGGACTAGCCTCATGCAGATAGGGAGGCAGGGATTAGCCTGATGCAAGATATGAAGGCAGGGATTAGCCTCATGAAAATATGGAGGTAGGTATTAGCCTCATGAAAATAGGGAGGCAAGGATTAGCCTCATGTAGATAGGGAGGCAAGGATTAGCCTCATGCGATAGGGAGGCAAGGATTAGCCTCATGTAGATAGGGAGGCAAGGATTAGCCTCATGCAATTATAGGGAGGCAAGGATTAGCCTCATGCAAGATAGGGAGGCAAGGATTAGCCTCATGTAATTATGGAGGCAGGGATTAGCCTCATGCAATTATGGAGGCAGGATTAGCCTCATGCAAGTGTGCGGGACAAGGATTAGTCCCATGCAAAGAACGAGTAGCAAATAAGAGTAGTATAGGTCTTAGCTGGAGATATATTCGGTGGCTGATGGTCCAATTGATAGTGATCTTGTTACGTGTATATTTTGCGGATGCTATCGCTAAGTCAGATGTGCCTGCGTTCAAAGAAAAATTGTAAGTATTGTGAGGGGGGAGGTTGGTTCGTGCTTCTATCCGCCGGCCTTGCTTTGCTCCGTTCTGGAGGCCTTTTGAGTTTCCTGGGTAACCTGACTGTTACAGAAATAGAGTTTTCGAAAATATGCAATTATTGATAAAAGTAGAGTCATTTAAAAACATATTGAAATATCAAGTACTTTTAGATGAACTAGTGACTGTAACACATTTCAGAATCCTTCTCAAAATTCTGCCCCTGTTTCTTAATCAATTTCTGACTGTCTAACATATGTTGGCCTTGGCTGGACTTGTTTCGGAATTTTGAGGGTCCTCATTAAAATTCTGCCCCAGTTTCCGATCTTTGGGAGGGGGGGGAATGGAAATTTTATTATGATATGACCGAACCCATAAGGCTGCCTACGTATCCCCTCTTAAACGGGAATCAGGTCAAGCGTTGTTCAATTACATCAGGTGAGGAAATGCAAATAATCTAACCATAGTATCTCTTGACTGCGTCTGAATTGATTGGTTTTGGCCAAATTTCTCCGTCCATTTCTGCAAGTATGAGTGCTCCTCCTGTCAGTACCCTGTGAACCATGTAAGGACCTTGCCAGTTGGGAAAGAATTTCCCTTTGGCTTCATCTTGATGTGGGAAGATCTTCTTCAGCACCAGCTGTCCTGGTGCAAATAATCTTGGTTTGACCATTTTGTTGAAAGCTCTGGACATTCTGTTCTGGTAAAGCTGACCGTGACACACTGCATTCATCCTCTTTCCATCGATAAGGGCCAATTGTTCATAGCGGCTTCTTATCCATTCTGCATCGCTGAGTTCGGCTTCCTGTATAATTCTCAAGGAAGAAATTTCTACCTCGGCTGGGATGACAGCTTCGGTACCATAAACCAACATGTAGGTAGTTGCCCCGGTTGATGTGCGAACTGTAGTGCGGTATCCCAACAAAGCGAAGGGTAGCTTCTCGTGCCATTGTTTGTGGTTTTCTACCATCTTCCTTAGTATCTTCTTGATGTTTTTGTTGGCGGCTTCCACGGCTCCATTCATCTGAGGTCTATAGGCTGTGGAGTTCTTGTGCTTGATTTTTAAAGTTTCGCACATGGCTTTCATCAGGTCACTGTTGAGGTTGGCGGAATTATCAGTAACAATAGACTCGGGAACTTTGAATCGGCAAACAATATGATCTTTGACAAAATCTGCGATGACTTTCTTGGTTACAGCTTTGTAAGATGCACCTCTACCCATTTCGTGAAGTAATCAATGGCTACTAGAATAAACCTGTGTCCGTTTGAAGTAGTGGGCTCAATCGGACCAATGACATCCATTCCCCAGGCGGCAAATGGCCAAGGCGAGCTTGTTGCATTGAGCTCATTCGACGGCACTTTTATCATGTCGGCGTGTACCTGGCATTGGAAGCATTTGCGGACATACTGGATGCAATCTGTCTCCATGGTCATCCAAAAGTAACCGGCCCTGAGTATCTTTTTGTCCAAGACAAAGCCACTCATATGCGGGCCTATCTCCTCAAGTAGCTTAGAAGCTTCTTTTGCGTCGACACATCTTAGCAATCCTAAATCAGGAGTTCTCCTGTACAAATTTCCTCCGCTGTGGAAGAAGTGATTGGACAATCTCTGAAGTGTGCGTTTCTGAGTGGGGTTTGCATGCTCCGGATATTCTCCTTTCGCCAAATACTCCTTGATGTCATGGAACCAAGGCTTTCCATTTGTCTCTTCCTCGACGTGGGCACAATAAGCCGGTTGATTAGGGATCCTCACCGGAATGGGATCAATATAATTCTAATATGGATGTTGTATCATAGATGACAAAGTGGCCAATGCATCAGCAAACTCATTCTGAATTCTGGGTACATGCCGGAACTCTATCTTGGTGAACCTCTTTCTCAATTCCTGCACATGGTGCAGATCTTGCAATATCTTGGAATTCTTGGTGGCCCACTCTCCTTGTACCTGGTGCACAAGCAAATCTGAATCCCCAATTACTAGCAGCTCCTGAATGTTCATGTCGACTGCCATGTTGAGTCCTAGTATGCAAGCTTCATACTCCGCCATGTTGTTAGTGCAGGGAAATCGAAATTTAGCAGATACCGGATAATGTTGACCTGTTTCTGATACCAAAACTGCTCCAATGCCTACCCCTTTAAAATTTACAGCTCCATCAAAGAACATCCTCCAACCTTCATATGCTTCAGTGATGTCTTCTCCTACGAATGACACCTCTTTGTCAGGAAAATACGTTTTCAAGGTTTCGTATTCTCCTCCCACCAGATTCTCAGCAAGATGGTCTGCCAATGCTTGTCCTTTGACCGCTTTTTGAGTTACGTAGATGATATCGAACTCACTCAACAGTATCTGCCATTTGGCCAACTTTTCGGTCGGCATGGGCTTCTGAAATATATACTTCAAAGGATCCATTCTGGATATGAGGTATGTGGTATAGGCACAGAAGTAATGCCTCAATTTCTAGGCCGTCCAGGTCAAAGCACAACACGTGCGTTCCAACAGAGATTACCGTGCTTTGTAAGGTGTGAACTTCTTACTCAAGTAGTATATGGCTTGCTCCTTCCTCCCTGTCTCATCATGTTGCCCCAGAACGCATCCGAAGGCTCCATCCAATACAGATAGATAGAGTAGCAAAGGTCGTCCCGGCTCTGGCGGGACCAAAACCGGTGGCGTAGACAGGTACTCCTTGATTTTGTCAAATCTTTCTGACAATCCTCAGTCCAGCTTGTCTCGGCATCTTTCCTCAGCATCTTAAAGATGGGTTCACATATGACCGTGGACTGTGCTATGAAGCGACTGATATAATTGAGACGCTTTAGGAAGCTCATCACGTCCTTTTTGTTCCTAGGCGGCGGTAACTCATGAATAGCCTTGACTTTCGACGGATCTAGCTCGATCCCTCGACGGCTGACAATGAATCTCAATAACTTTCCCGCGGGAACCCCAAATGCACACTTGGCGGGGTTTAGTTTCAAGTTGTACCTCCTTAGTCTGTCGAAGAATTTTCTCAAGTAAGTAGTCTGCGGCCCTCTTGGATTTGATAATGACGTCGTCCACATACACCTCTATCTCCTTGTGTATCATATCACGGACTATGGTTGTCATAGCTCTCATGTAGGTAGCCCCAACATTCTTTAGACCAAATGGCATCATCTTGTAGCAGTATACCCCCAGGGCGTAATAAAACTGTCTTCTCCACGTCTTCTTCGTCCATCCAGATCTAGTGATAACCCGCGAAGCAATCTACAAAAGATTGGAGCTCATGCTTGGCACAATTATCGATCAGGATGTGTATGTTTGGCAGTGGAAAGTCGTCCTTGGGACTTGCTTTGTTTAGGTCCCAATAGTCAACACACACTTTGACTTTTCCATCTTTCTTCGGAACTGGCACAATGTTGGCGAACCAGGTTGGGTACTCAACCACCTGGAGAACTTTGGCTTTGATCTGCTTGGTAACCTCCTCCTTGATTTTCAGGCTCGTGTCTGGTTTGAACTTTTTGTGTTTCTACTTCACCGGCGGACAAATTGGATTGGTAGGTAACTTGTGAGCCACTATGGACGTGCTCAAACCTGTCATGTCATCATATGACCATGCGAAAATGTCCTCATATTCCTATAGGAAACGGATGTACTCTTCCTTTTCTGTTGGTGGTAAGTGAATGCTGGTGCGACTCTCTTTGACGGTCTCGCCGTCCCCCAAGTTTACTATTTTGGTTTCATCTTGATTGGACTTCGGCTTATTCTCAAAGTTTTCCACCTCCCTGACAACTTCCTCGGGTATCTCGTCTCCTTCATCTGAATCACTGACCTCATATTGCGTTGCCTCATTACATGTCATAGTCACCGGTTCATCAGGAAAGGTAATAATGATGCTGTAGAAAGAAAATATGTAGAAAATAATAATGAATAATAAAGAGCAATGCATTTGATTAAAAATGAAAGACATCCAGACAAGTACGGCTCGATGAATCTAGAATTTATTTTGAAATAAGCAAGTCTTTAAACAAAATTACTGAAAATCTTAAATGCCTAGAGTGGCTATAGAAATAAAATCTGCCAGGCTACCCAGGGACTCGGCGGGCCCGGGATGGTGTGGCGGTCCAGTTCCTGAGAATAGCTCCTTTCTCCACAGTCTGATAGTGAGGCCTTCTTCCTCCTCCTCCTCAATTATTGCACTGCAGTCCATATCTTCGTCCTCCAAAAATAGATTCTTCAGCCTAGCTAATGCCTCTTCTTCTGCAGTTCCCCATATTGTATCATCTTGGTGAAAGGCTTGATCCAGATGTGGCACTGCTTGCTCAAGAGGGTAGTACGGTCCACGCCATGGAGGCGACCAATCCTTATACTCTTGCCATGTGTACTGGTATCCGAGCCCGAAAGTAGTGCCATAACCCTTCAGCTGTATCAATTTAGTAATACCCTGGACCATGCCAGAATACATTCTATTTTGCTGCTCCACCATTTGTCTTTCTCAATGGCATTGACACGTTCGATGTGATGATAGGTTTCCCCTCCTGGCCTCCTTCTGTTTTTGATAGCCGGGACGGTTTGACTGGTGTAAATGGGGTTACTCCCATCTCTGTGAATGACCACCTCCTGACGATTCCATTCGAATTTCACGGCTTGATGTAGTGTGGATGCCACAGCCCCAGCGGCATGGATCCATGGTCGGCCCAACAGAAAGTTGTATGAGGCCGGTAAGTCGAGCACCTGAAACTCGACGTCGAACCAAGTTGGCCCATCTATAAGCACAGGTTAATTTCCCCGATCGTGGCCCTTTGAGTACCATCGAAAGCTTTCACATTCATGCTTCCTGCCCGTATTTCATGAAAACCTTTGTCCAATCTTTTCAGAGTGTCCAACGGACAAATATTGAGGCTTGAGCCTCCGTCAACCAAGACCCTGGCAATGAAGTAGTCTTCGCATCGTACTGTAATGTGTAGTGCCCGGTTGTGATTTAGAACTTCAGGTGGAAACTCATCCTCGTAGAAGGTGATTTTGTGACTTTCCAACACCTGTCCTACCATATTAGACATTTCTCCGCTGGTGATGTTACTAGGCACATAAGCTTCGCTCAACACCTTCATCAAAGCGTTCTTGTGTGCTTCTGAATTTTGCAACAGTGACAGAATGGATATATGTGCTGGGGTTTTGTTCAAATGATCAATGATGGAATATTCCCTTGCTTGTACTTTCCTCCAAAGATCATCTGGCCCTGTTTCAATGACAGGCTGCTTGGCAGTAGCATCCTTACTTGGTCCTTCCAGGTTCTCAGGTGTATAGATTCTCCCGATCCTGGTCATTCCTTGTGCAGCATCGGATTCCTCCATCTTTGCCTTTCCTTTGCGCCTAGCTTCGGCAACATAATCCCAAGGTATTTCTTTTGAGTGAAAAGGAGGTGTGGTTGATACTGTCACGGTGAAGGCTGTGGCCACTTCCTCTCTAAACGGAGTAGGTGTGACAGCAGGCAGAGCTACCTCTACCTCGAACGGAACTGGCGCAGCCACCTCAACCTCGATCAGTGACTGAGTCTGTACCACAATAGGGGTAAGTGTGACTGAGGGTTTAAAGTCATCACCTTCCCGAATAAGCCCAATCGACCCCTTAGGATCCCACTCTTCGTTCGTTTCTATCACATGTACTCCACCACCTCTATGATCAGGGAGAGGGTTGTTGCGAACATTGGGTGTGGCCTCATTTGCCTGTATAACCTTGTTGTCAATCAGTGTCTGGATTTTGTCTTTCAATGCTCGGCACTCGTCAGTGGTGTGCCCTTTCATACCGGAATGGTACGCACAAGTTTTGTTAGGATTGACCCATTGGGATGGATTCTCTAGTGCCACAGCGGGAATAGGAGTGACGTAACCTGCGGCTTTCAATCTTTCATACAACTGGTCAATGGGTTCAGTGATGGCGGTGTATTGTTTGAGTGGCTTGCGGTCGAAATTGGGTCTTGGTCTTGGATAATTTTGGCGAGTCGGAGGTGATTGGAAGTGAGGTGGTTCGGAGTTATAGGCATGATAGGCAGTGGCTGGTTGGGAGTATCTGGGAGATGATGGTTGATATGTAGGTGGTGGTTCTTGGTATGTGGATGGAGGTGTTTGATATGTGGGTGGAGGTGTTCGATAGGTAAGTGGAGATTTCGGGCCTTGAGCCACCATTACTGCCCCAATGTCTTTCTTCTTTGATATGCCGCCTGATTGAAATGCTTTATTTGTGGCCTGTAATGCCTCAAAATTCATTACCATCCCGCTCTTAATGCCTTCCTCAATCCTTTCCCCAAGTTTGATGATATCGGAGAATTTATGATTTTCAATAACCATCAACCTTTCGTAATACTGCGGGTCTTATTCTCTGACGAAGAACTTGTTCATCTGTTCTTCGTCCAAAGATGGCTTGACCTTGGCTGCTTCCGACCTCCAGCGGGTAGCATAATCGCGGAAAGTCTCAGTGGGTTTCTTCTTAAGATTCTGGATATAGAAAACATCGGGTGCATTTTCTGTTTTGAACCTGAATCGGTCCATGAAATCTGATGCCATACCTACCCAATTGGACCAGTTCTTGGGATCCTGGCTGATGTACCAGGACAAAGCATCACCAGTAGGACTCCTCATGAAGAGTTTCATCCGGATCTTCTCGTCCTTTCCGACCCCAACAAGCTTGTCGCAATAGGTCCTTAGATGAACCCTAGGATCACCTGCGCCATCGAACATCTCGAACTTAGGAGGTTTGTACCCCTCCGGTAGTTCCACATCTGGCTGTATGCATAGGTTTTCATAATTCAACCCTTCTATTCCTTTACCGCCTTCGACCCTGAACCCGACTTGTCAATTTCTTGAGCTCTTCAGCCATGTTTTTAATGAGCTGGTCTTTCTCTGAGGATTCTGGTGCATAGGAAGTTGGTTGAGTAGAGTGAGGTATGGTCTCCACATATATGGGTTTATTTTGATGAGTGTCAGGGACTTGGGTGTAGTGATGATCATTGGTTGAGCTTTGAGGGTCGGGGATAGGTTGTGGTGTGTTTGGGGAGTGTGGTAAGTGGCGGTTAGTAGGTATTAGATTGGTTGGTGGTAGTGTTGCGGTGGAGTTGGTATTGGTAAAGGATTGAGATTTTGAGGTGGGGTTGTGTATGGATGTGGTGCGGGAGGGTTTTGTGGGTGTTGGTTTGATGTGTTTTGGGGAGGTTCCGGGTTCTTTGTGTTCTGTTGATTGATGTCGGGAACATTCAGGTAAGTGATAAATTTGCCAAGTTGCGAACCTGCTCAAGCTCTCCTTGTAGCTCCAGTATCTTTTTTTCCAATATCAAGACTAGATCATTTGGTGCCGGAATACTCCGACCGTGTGAGGTTTCTGCGTTCTCAACATTCTCCTTTCGGATACCACTTAGGTCGTCCATTTTTGTTTTTCCTTTGCTTTTTGTATTTCTTGGAGTAGGAGGAGGTGGAGGGCCTCTAGATCTGGTATGATACGCTGATGATGCCAGTATGAGTGAACGAACCTAAGGGGATGGGAAAAATTAAGAAAAAGGAAAACAAAAAGCTAACAAGTTAGTGAGGATTTCGAAGTGTTGCAGTATTCAAACACATATTGCGGGAATGTAAATTCGTGTCCTAATTTGGGAGCCTCGTTATGCCTGAGGTAGGCCTAGCGACAAATAGATATGGAGAACTTAGATGCCAAAAAATGCCTCATTTCATAATATAAAAATAGACGAATCCCAAAACGACATTAAGATAAAATAAGTCACTACTGGCACTTGGCCTTATTACATTTTAGTAAAGCAAATAAACCTAGCCTATTTGGTCCCAGAAAGGCCTTCCCCAGATTCGATCTTCCTGACTCCATCGTATAGGTCCCCCAGCTCGCGCAGACCCAGCAGCAAGTAGGCTCTGGCCAGATGTCCTCCTTCAGCTCCTTCAATATTCTGGCAATCCTCAATCCTCTTTATGACTTTACCTTCCAGCTCTACTATCCTCACTCCAGATATTCCAGCTTCCTATTGGAAGTGACTGCCATTTCTTTCCATTCTTCGATCAACCTCACATTCTTCTCATGTATTTCCCGGTGCTCATTCTCAGAGTCGTGGACCCTCTTGCATAGCCTGTTATATTTGACTTGAGCTTCAGCTTCTTCGTCTATGATTCTGCTCCCTCGACCGGCTCCTAGCATCACCATTCCCTTTAGATTGTCTTCTAACCATGCCGAGTAGAGAGGTTCGCACCCTGCATGATACATGTCGGACTCAATAGTGTTCTTTTCCACAATGATCTTGCAGTGCCACATGTGCTGAGCTTGGCACTTGTAAGGGACGTCGTCATCTTGAAAGTCTGCTCTGAAATGAGTCATCTTGGCAACCCTTGGCACAACCTGTTTCCTGCCTGCTTGCCTCATAACTCGGATAGGGACATAAGGGTATATCCATCTCAACCCAATCAGCACCAGGTGTGGGTCATCCCTGGATCTGATGATAAATTCATCTGTTGGGAACCATTCAAACATCCATTACACCTGCTCCTCAGTCAGATTGTCGAAGAATTCCACCCACTCTTCGGCACTTTCCGGCTGAGCAAACCTGTCCGGAATGTAGGTCATCCGCTTGGGGTGATGCAAGGCAATATGGTCATTCCAAGCCCTTCGCGGAAATTCTTGGCGATACTGGCACCTTTGAATATGTTCTAATAACCACAATTGTAGCAACAGGTTACAACCCTCGAAATGGTTGAACCCTCTTTGACAGCTCTCTAGAGCCCTGTAGATGTCGGCTATGATCATGGTGACTATGGTGTATGTCTGTCTGTTGATTCCTTCCATCAAAGTCTTGGTAACCATGGCTATCCTAGTGTGGATTCTTTCCCTTTTCATTGGGAACACTATCAAGCCCAAGAAGCATACAATGAACATGAACACTCTGCGGTGGATGTGGCTCAGAGAAGTGAGAGAGATCTCGTCATGGTAAGTATGGAAGGACTTGCTATGGCCATACCTCTCATACAGATACTCGAAGGGTATGTAAGATTCCTTCAGGCATCTCAAGTCAGCATTTTTCTTCAACCCATCATCTTTAAAAACCCTTTACCAGTACGGTTCTCCGGTACCTATAACCCGGGGCTATCCCAAGTCAATCCCGCAAGCCCTCCAATTTCCTCTAGAAGTGGTGTTATTTCTATGTCACCAAAACGAAACACAACCCTTTCACTATCCCAGAATAAAGTGGCAGCCTCGATCAGCCTGTTGTTTGGCTCAATGTCTAGTAGAGAAGGTAAATTGCCCAAGTACTTTCTTACGTGTTTCTTGTCACTTGAGGAAAGGTCCTCCCACCAATCTAGTAGCAATGGTTGAATGTTGCTGACCATACAGAATCTGGGGACCTCGTGCCTTATTTTCTGCAAAACAAAAGGGTTAGTCCCTTATCCCCCACCAGACTCGACTATTTATACATTTATGATTAGTATATTGGCATTTAGTTCTCCAAATTAATGCACAGAACGTGGTTGTGTCCGTTTGGGATTATGGAAACCCCGGTGGACTTTTGGATAAGGCTTGTCTTAAAGGATTATTATGTGGACAACATATTAATCCGGCTAGGTTTGACCATGATACATGCACAATTATGATCAGAGTAGGGTTACTATAAGGGTCTAGACTGGTACCCTCAAGCGGACAACTTGAGGGGGAAAGGCACAGAACCGTCGACTGCACCGCTGATCGACTAGTTTTACGCAAATAAGCCTTTCCGAATTTAAGGATAATAAATTGGAAGAGCGCAACCACTCATCAAGCGTTGCTATAGGATTTTGATGCGCACGAGTGGAATATGATGTGGAGTAAATGCAACAATAACAACATGTTGTCAAGTATTTGCACGTAAGAAAATAATAAATGCAGTATTTAAACAATTGAAAGACAGTTACAGAAGAAGAAAACAAAGAGACATGTCAGTTTCAGGGAAATAAAGAAATCATAAATGCTTGAAAATAAACCGTTAGATTCAAATAAGGGAAAGGGTACGTGGGATAGAGCATGCTTGGACTAATTCACAAAAAATAAGTTCGTTATGGTAAGAGCCTAAATATCCCAGCAGAGTCGCCATGTTGTCGCGCCCCCTTTTTTCCTCCTCGCGGAGAACGTGCGGGTTTCGACATTTCATGATGGAAATAACTCTTTTTCTTTTGGGAATTGGGTTTTGAAGAGTCACCACATTATGGTGAGTTAGGGAACCTTGAGCAATTAACTCATGGACTAGTTTGCATTACCAGAGATTTAGGGTAAGGGCTCGAAATAACCCTGAGGGGAAGATGTTAGGCACCCCTCGCGGTCCACAGTGGTGGGTCCCGGCCAAACTTATACTATGTGAATTAGTTAAATAAACAGATAAACAGTTTTACCACGTACATGTAAGTAAGGCATGTTTTGACATTCAAGTAATGAAACAAGGAAAAAGGTTTGAACAAATTGCACATATATAAAGAAAAGTAAATTCATTTAAATAACGGGAGTTGGGAAAGGGGGTCCTAGGTTGGTTAGCCTACAGGATCATACCCACACAATGCCCGGTAATCACTCCTCAATGAGGGGCTACACGTGACATTAGCGCGTAGTCATCATATCCTTACTACCCAATTCCCTTCCCTTGGTCATATCCTAAAGCGTTCTAACAGCCTTGAAAGATATCCTATGTGTGCATTACCCGTCCCTTCTTCGTGGCCCTGCAGGTATTTAGGACCTCTAATTTGGGTAGTTCTAGACCATCCTAAGGTGTTTTAAAGGAGAAAAACCTATGCGTTAACCAAAACAATTAGGACTGCACTGAAGAGAGAACATTTAAAGGCTCACATTTACCTCCACAAACAGAGCAAACAAGTGCACGTCTTAAACACAGTTTCAGGTATTTAAAAGAAGCCCTAGAACAGGATATCTAGGTGACTGGAGATTATACGGTACAGAATTAAGGCCAAAGTGTGAAAGAACTGAGTCCATTTGCCTACGGATTTTAGACTCGCTGAGTATTATCAATCGCATATAGCAGAACATAGTTTTACGGTTGCAGAATTTTAATTGTCCTATAGGCTTGCCTAGGCGTATAACAGAGATGTCCTATGAGCATGATATCTATATTGATTAGGAATACAGTAAAATAGTAAAACGATTTTTTTTAGACAAATTGAGATCCTATAGGCATGTTTTCTAGCAGTATTGATTTAAAGTAGTATTTGAAGACTTATTTAAAGATGCGGACATACTAATTGAATTAAACCAATTCAGAATAAACAAACATGAATTAAACTGATTTATTTAACTAATAAACTGGTTTTAAGTTCTATAGGCATGATTTCTATTAGAGCTGATTTAATTCCTATAGGCATTGTATCTAATTATTAAAAGCCATTTAGATCCTATAGACATGGTTTCTAATTCTGTGGAAGCAAAGCAAACATAACAAATACATTTGAATCAACCTGGATCCTATAGGCATGGTATCTACCTAATTTTACCCGCAATGCATATACTACCCTCCCTTTTTACTAAACACCCCACTGTTTGTTTACAATAATTATTACAGACTAATGAATTGAATGAAAAAGTACATAAATAAATAGAAATAATATATAGGGAGCCTGCAGCAGGCCCAAATGATTTTCAAGCCTCTAGTAGTCTCAAATGCCAAGGTTCCATAGCTAATTTCATGTCCAGGTGTGTCAAAGTTCTCAAAGGACCTCAAGGATCCCGGGCAGTGCTCACACCCAGACTTTCTCAAATAGTAACTGATTATTATGCAGTGTGGAAAGGCCAGCTTTGACATGCCAGATTACAGAGAGATCTCAAGGGTCTCAAGGCAGTACACATATCAGAGGGGCAGAACCTAGCAATCTAAGAGTAAAGTGAGACTGCTTGCCAGAGTTTTGAAAATGTTTTGAAAATAGTATAGAGATAGCTTTAAGAGTGAAAAAAGTTTTCAGAAACAGGCAATAGTTTGGTAGTAAAAGATAGTTTGAGAAGAGCACCAAAACTCTTTTGAAAACAGCAGATAATCAATAAAACATTCAGATTCAGAAACACTCAACAAACATATCTCACATGAGGATAAAGGGATTGGGGCACATAAGAGTCACATATAGAAAACCCAACATGATCACACAATTAAGGGATTAAACAGATATTCACAAACAGGCTAGTTAAGTATCAGATAACTAGGTGAAGCGTAGACATGCTAATCATACATTGTACAGGACAGAGTTTAGACATGCTAGGCAAAGAAGTAAGCAGGAAGACAGATTGAATTCATAGCTGATGAACTAGTGCAGGAATGAAACACATAGGGTTTGGATTTCAAAATTTAACTAGAGACATACCAGTTGAAGAAAAGAAGGCAAAATATAAAGCAGATGCAATTCCAATATCTAGCCTTGGCTTTCAGCCGGCTAGACCAGTGAGTATCACAAGTAGCATAGAAGAAAAGAGAGTTTAAGAGTGTAAGTGTGCTTTTGTGGACTAATGTTCTTGTTTCGAAGTGAGAATAGGAGAGTGCTTATATAGCAGTTCGAGGGTAGAGTCAATAAGGTAAAAGAATCAGAAATCAGCAATTAAGGGCAATCAGAATCCAATCATATAAGGGGTTTAGAATAGACTCCTTTAATTAGGGGCAATTAGCCAAACAGTAACAACAGGGGTTTAATTAAGGCAAAAGACCAAATCATACCAAATAAAGAATCAGTAACAATTCCAAAGTTATACGGGCAAGCAATTAAGGCAGGGACGATCAATTAAAGTTATAAACAAAGAAACAAAATAAAGTCTATGCATACCAATCGTTAACGGAGTAATCAATCAGCCAGAATTTCGAAGTAGTACTGATTTCTAGAAAGAATATATATCAATTCCCATAAATAGAAAATAAACTAAGTAAAATTTCACAGAAACATAGAACTTAGCCAGAAAAATTAGGTCAGAACCCCAATAGGCTCAGTTTGAGAGACAATCACGAAAGAGTCAGAGAGTATCACAAACAACTTAAATAAAGCAAGAAATAATAGTCAGAATGAACATAGACATGGAGGATCAGTAGAAAAATTGAACCAAGAACTTATTAGAGGCATATTAGGACAAGAAAGCCACGAGACATTCAAATGGCTAAGAGAAATCACAGGAACCTAGGCAAGAACAAAGGCAGTACTCAAATAACTCAGAAACCAAACAAAAGAGTCAAAAAAATTAGGGTTTTTAGTATAAACAAGTTGAAGATAGAGCAATCCTAATGAAATCGTTTAAAATATATAGAAACAGAAGATTAAACACTCGAATCAGTAAATGTTTTGGAAAATGAAATTTCAGGAAACCCTAGTTTAGAGAAAGATGAAAAATCACTTGAAAGTCATACGATTCTTGTAAAGAATCAGCAGGTTATTATAAAACTCATAAGAAACAAGTTTAAATTATCTCAGATCTGTACAGATCTAAGAGGTTCAGAAGAAATAAATTAGGGTTTCGAGGAGAACAACACAAAGGTGAAGAAACATGCTTAAAAACCCATAGATCGTAGCCGATGTCGGACGATCTTACTCAGAATCACACTGGACCAGCCTGAAACAGGCGAAAAAGGGGCCATAGATGCGAGCCAACTAGCCCTGGTCCCTTGAGGACCCTGGAGATGCAAAGCTAAACGCGAGGGAGGCCATTGGCAGGCCTAGGGGTGGTGAGAAATCATCGTAGATAGCCATAGGTGCAGTGTCAATGAGGTTTGATTAGGGTTAGGTTTGAGAGCGTTTGATGAGAGTAGAGAGGGGTTTCAGGCGGGCGGGGATGGTGGAAATGAAAGGGTTTGGGGGGGGGGTCGTTTGGCTTATTTTAGGAGAGGGTCGTTTGTGCCGTTGATCTCTATGATCAACGGCTGAGATTAAAAGGTTTTGGGGCCGGATCGGGCAGTTGGGTTTGGGCTGGTAAATGGGTTGAATTAGGGCTGAAATTGAAATAAAAATAGGACAGAATTAAAATAAAAATAGGGCCAGGTTTTAAATAACCCCTTTTAATAACTAAATAATTTATAATAAAATGAATTCCAAAAATATCTTTGTGTACTAAAATGATTTAAAATAGTTATTTAATAATTAAAAATATAAAAGACCATTTTATGCATCAACAATGTAATTATGCACTAGTATGGGCTATTATTGCAAAGATGTGCATTTTAGCCTAAAAATGTAAATATAATTACAAAAAATGCACTTAAAGTATTTAAACACTATGTTGGCATAAATAATGAATTTTGATGACTAAATCATCACAAAAGTAATTTGAAGGATAATTATTGAATATTTTATAAATAAAAGAGAGGAAATAAATTGATTTGGAGCTTTTAAAATTATAGAAAAATTATAAAAATATTTACGCATGCTTATAACTGCATATGTGCTATTCTGAAAGTATATATATATATATATATATATATATGAGAAAAAATTGGGTATCAACAACAGCTGTCACCAGCTAAGTTAGTGGAAGAAGTTGGTGGAAGTTAGTTAGAGTTAGTTAGATGTACATGTATATATACATAGCCTCTGTATAAATGTAGATGGCAGATTTCATTGTATGAAATGAGCTTTTTCTTCTCTGCATTGCTCAACTTTCATTTCAGCTCTCTAACTCGATCAACAAGTTCTAGATTACAACATGGTATCAGAGCCCGTGAAAACGATCAATTAACGCAGATTACTCGCAATTGATTTCTGTTTCTAGAACTCGTTAGTTGTCTATGTAATTGCTTCAATTCACCTCGTCTTCGGTTGAGTCGTCTTTGAGCAATTAGGTATTTTTTGGATTCTCTGTGTTCTATTTTGTCCTAAGCTCTCGATTTCAATTTCAATGGCGATCGGAGGTGTTGGTACTAGCTCAGGCACAAGAATTGAAGATACGACTGCTGATGCAATTCTAGTGGTAGATCCAACTCGTGTGGGTGCTATAGTTGTCGATCAACATCATCCTCTATTCTCCAACCTTCAGATACTCCAGGTAGCTCTCTAATCTCAATCAAGCTAACTGGACATAAAAATTATGCTCTGTCGAGCAGCTCTATGCGTATCAGTCTATTAGGCAAGAGCAAATTAGGTTTTGTAGATGGAAGATATTCTAAGGATAAATTGTATTCTTCTCTTCATGATTTGTGCGAAGAGTGCAATGCTATTGTGCTTTCATAGATTATGAACTATGTTAGCACTAAGCTATTAAGTGTAATGGTGTATGCTACAAGTGCTCACAAGGTGTGGAGTGACCTTAGAGAAAGCTTTGAAAAGGTGAATGGCTCAAGAGTCCTGTACTTGCACAAACAGATTGCCACTCTGTCACAAGGCATCTCATCATTGTCCTCTTATTTCTCTAAATTGAAGGAGTTGTGGGCTGAATTTGATGCACTTATGCCTTGTCCTGGTTGTGTTTGTGAAGAATCAAAGAGATATGTAGAACACTTTGAATATCAAAGGCTGTTATAGTTTTTAATGGGACTGAATGAGTCCTATGCACAGTTGAGCAACCAGATTCTGAATATGTCACCTATTCCCTCCATAAACAAAGCCTATTCTATGATTATTTCATAAGAAAGTAAAAGCTCTTTGATTAATCATTCCTCAAATGTAGCAGAAGTTCATGAGGGAACAACCTTGTTCACCAGTAAAGGTCACCCTAATTCATCTCAGTTTGCCAATAAATTTGGTCCTGCTTCACACCCCTCTAATCCTGTATCTTATTCCCCTGGCCTTCAGAATCATAATCAAGTGATGTTCAATAATAAAATAAGCTCATATCCTATCAATAATTTCAAGCAGAGGAGAATCAACTTCTTTTTGACTACTTTAATTTCAAAGGTCATACTAGGGAAACCTGCTATAAACTTAATGGTTATCCCTCAGATTTCAAATCCAAGAAGAAGCATCCTTCAGCAAACTCTGCTGCTTACACTGGAGAGAATTAATTCTCCAATGACAGCTTCATCAACACTCAAAGCACAGACAAGGACAATGCAGATACAGATCATCTGCTACCTGATGCTAGCCAATATCAAAGGCTAGTAGGGAGGCTTCTGTATTTGACAATGACTAGAGCAGACATTGCCTTTGCTGTTCTGGTCCTTAGCTAGTTCATGCATAAGACCAAGCAATCTCATATGGAAACTGCACTAAAAATAGTAAGGTACATCAAGAATGCACCTGGTTTAGGACTACTGATGCCTTCCGAAAGCTCTGGGAAACTAAGAGCCTACTGTGACTCAGACTGGAGAGGCTGTTTGCAAACTAGAAAGTCTGCTACTGTGACGACCCGACCCGTCGTCTCATGAGAACCGCTCCTTTCCCCTATTTCTTGCTTCGTTATGCTTCATTATCAGTGTCTTGTGTGAACGAGTTGAATTGGGTTGATTTTTGGAAGGAAATGAGACACTTAGTCTCTTTAAGGAAGGCTTGTTTTGGAAAAGTCAACCGGATGTTGACCTATGAGTTAGAGGGCTCGGATGTGGATTCCGACGATTTGGTCAGCTTTGAGGGATTATTTGTGACTTAGGAGTGTGATCGGAAGTGATTTTGGAGGTCCGGTGTAGAATTAGGCTTGAATTGGCGAAGTTAGTATTTTGGCGAATTTCGGTTGATAGGTGAGATTTTGATCCGAGGGTCGGAATGAAATTCCGAGAGTTGCTGTAGCTTCGTTAGGTGATTTGGGATGTGTGTACAAAATTTCAGGTTATTCGGAGGTGATTTGGTTGGGTTTTTGATCAAATGCGTGTTTCAAAAGTTTTAGAAGAACTTAGGCTTGAATCCGATGTAAATTTGGTGTTTTGATGTTAGTTTTGGTGTTTTGAGAGTGCAACTAAGTTTGAATGATCATATGTGACGTGTTAGTATGTTCTTATGCGGTCCCGAGAAGCTCGGGTGAGTTTCGGATAGGTTTGGGCTGCGTTGTGCTCGTTTTTCTTATGCTTCGACATCGTTTCTTCAAGCATAAATGATATCATATTGAACAAATGAGCTCCGATTACTGTTTTGAATGAAGCATTAGATCCGTATCGTAATTATGGACCCGTAGCAAAAAGAATCGTCGAATTTGTACATCGTATGAGGATTTTATGGCCATTTTACCAAGGTTGCCCAGATTTTCAGGTTAATGACGAAATTGCCCCTGACGGCGTATTAAAAACCTGCACTATTTGCAAATCTAAAACCTACATATCTCCTTCATTATAAGGTCAAATTGAGTGATTCAAAAGCCTAAATTCATTAGAATTTCACAAGGAATCCATTGGGCGCAGTAAAACGCGTGAACAGTATACCTATAATGAGCAGGTCGAGTTTTCTTTCAATTTTTGAACGGGAAGAAGCTTCTGAGGCGATTTTTAAGAGAGAAAATAAGTGGGTATCACAGAGGTAAGTGATTTGATTATTAAAACTCATTTATGGGTGATTATAGACCATAATCCCAGCCTTTAATTCATGAAAAACAGTAGAAAAATAGGATTTTGGAGCCTGAGATTATGAGACCTTTAGGGGTCGATTTGAGGGGTTAAACGGACTCCGATTTTGGTGTTCTTTATATGTACGGAATCGGGAGAAGATGAAGAACAAATTTCTGTAAAAGTTTCTGAGTTTCGAGAAGTGGGCCCGGGGCTCGGGTTTTGTCAATTTCGGGATTATTGATGTTTTTCGATTATTTTCGATTGAGTATTGATCCTATA
>NW_017672506.1:0-32563 GCF_001879085.1 Nicotiana attenuata
GAGAAGAACTAGGTTTAATAAGTCACACGGGTATGGGAATAGAAATTGGTCTGTTTGTCTGTAGTTGGTGCTCTTCTTGGTTAGGTTTTTAATATGTTTTGTGTGGGTCTGTTCTCTTCTTTCACCTCCTTCCCCGTAGCTTCAGAGTCTAATATACTTCTCTTCTACCAACCATTGGCACTGAAGCTGTTAGCCACTCCACCGTCACTGCCCCTTTTATATATCCCACACGAATGGCAATGGATAGCATTCATTCACAAAAACTTTCCTAAACAAAAACACTACAACTTAGTCATTCATCACCACAGAGTTGCCATAGCAACCAGCCGAGGCAGATTTTCAGCATAGACCATAAATATATGTTTGAAAAATCCTGAAAAAGTAGGAGTATATTTTTCAAGAAACTCGAAACCTTGAACCAAGTTTAAATCCTGATTCTGCCTCTGCAACCAGCACGACTTGTGTTTGTTGTTACTAATTTTCCTGTCCGTTACTTATGGCTTTCCTTAGGTGCTTTGGATATAAGCTAATAAGGCGCGGTGGAGTAGCTGATGCCCGTGTTTTTGTGGAAGACGATAAAGATGATGAGTTGGATTGCACAACGATTAAAGGTCAGGTGACGAGATATACAAGCTGCGAATTGAAGAAATTCACCATGAATTTCTCTACGTCTAAGTTAATTGCCTGTGGAGGATTTAGCACTGTCTATTTAGCTGAATTTCCTAATTCAACTCTAGGAGCTGTCAAGATCATGGACAGCAGCAGCGAGCGTCTCAACAGAATTTACAAGCAAGAATTAGACATTTTGCTTCAAATCCAACATGATAACATAGTCAAGCTTCTTGATCACTGTGACGACGCAGAATTGGGGAACATGTTGGTATTTGAATATGTTCCAAATGGGACTTTACAGGACAAACTCCACGGGAAGAGAGACACAATTATTCCATGGAGAAACCGTATGACAGTGGCATTTCAACTTGCTCAAGCCATTGAATATCTCCATGATAAATGTCCATTACAAATAGTCCATAGTGATATCAAAGCTTCAAATATATTGTTAGATAAGCAATTCAACTGCAAGCTTTGTGATTTTGGGTCAGCGAAGATGGGATTTTCTTCTTCAGTTTTGCCACCAACGAACCGTATGATGCTTGGTTCTCCAGGCTATACTGATCCTCACTACTTGAGAACTGGGATTGCCTCCAAGAAAAATGACATATATAGCTTTGGAGCTGTTACTTTAGAACTCATTTCCGGGGTTGAAGCCTTTTCCTCAGACACTGGGGAGAGACTAATATCAAAAGCTGCTCCTATTCTAAACAATGTCTCTAAAGTAGCTGAAATGGTGGATCCAAGCCTTAACGGGGATTATGAATTGGAGGAAGCTAAGGCCATGGCGTCGCTTGCAGCATTGTGCTTAAGTGATTGTTCCAGTCTCAGACCCTCTGCTTCTGAAATCTTGGAGGTTATGAGAAGTAGAATATCTTCCATCTCTTTTCTCTGTTCAGCTGATAAAAAGGTTCTAGTATACTAGAACTAGTATTTAGCATAAAAGAATGAAATTTTGTATAGTGTCATAGCTAGGCAAAAGAATCAGTTCAAGAAACTTCATACTACTTAAGAGTTGAAAGATTGAAATTTGAATGGTCGATTCAGGATATATTTTCTGTTCTTTTTCCTCCCTTTTTGGGGTTTCACAATTTTAATCCTTGCACAGTTATGAAATTTGGAGTTTTGTGAGATTCTCAGGACATTATAAATTAATCTCAGTCAAACAGTAATGGGAGGCCATAACGTGCAATTAATAAATTACGTACTACATAAAAGAGAGAATGAAAAGCCTCCCATGCTAAATATTGCAGCCTCGTTAGCGTTTTCGTTCGTGTAATAAAAGGTTTTTTTTAAAAAAAAAATCTGTTTACCTTAAAAATGGTAATTACAATTAGATTTGATTTTGTGGTTCTAAAAATACATGATTTATTTTTATGCTAGTTGTTAGGCAATAGATGCTAAGTGTGAGACCAAAAAAATAAGGTAAAAGCTTGAAGACAGAACGTTATGCAAACCGAGTAGCCGAGAATCGGGGCCTCGAGGTCGAGCTAAAGCGTTAGGCTGTGGATAGCCGATGAAGGACTAACAGTTCTAAGAGCTTTGATGAGAGCTCTTTATGATTAATGATGAGTCACAAATAAGGAACAATCAATGAAACGTAATAAATGTAAGCAATGTAATAAATATAAGCAATAAACTCAAGGGAGAATATGTTTAAGTTAGAGAGCAGAGAATGTTCTTGTTCTTGTATTGAATATCATGTGTCTTACAAAATGATAAAAGTCCCCTTTATATAGGAGGGGGAATCCCAACATGGTACATGTATAATTATTACAAAGAGATGTAGTTGGTACAGCTATTTAATGATGTGGTACAGACCTATACTATTCTTGCAGGCGTTGTTAGCTTTGACCACGTGCCTAGGGAATTTCCCGCTTATCTATGATAGCTACCGATTGGTGCTGCCCCGAGATCGAGCATAGGGAACCCTCGGGGTCGAACCTCGAGTTGTGCCTCGAGCCTTCTGGAGACGGGCTTGTTGGAATGTCATAATGATCATAAAATCGGGCTCTCCGATTTTAGCCGTATACAGATAGTCCCCGCGTTTCTTAGAGTGAAAACGATAAGAAACGGTCTTGAATTCTTGACTCTTCGATACTTCCATCACGATGTCAACCCGTGAGAGCATTAAATGACATGACTCAAAGGCTGCGCAGAGGTCGCTGTTAGCACGATTAAGTGGTACACTTGTGCTTTTGTCATTTTTGTTCATACTGGAGGCAGAGTCTGCCCGGAGGCGAAAAGGAGATGCAACCGTTGAGGAGATGCAACGGAAGAGAGCGGTCGCACATCGATGGCTCGAGCCGAGATACCTCTCGGGGCAGCTGAGCCTGCAATACCCGAGGCTTCCAGCCTCGGGGGAGTGGCTCCTCTTTTGCATTGTCTTCTTCCCTGGCCGAAGGTACTTCGAGGGACAAGGATCTTTCTTCGCTATCTTCTTCTCCCGTCGAAGGTACTTCGAGGGGTACAGATTTTCTGCCGCTGTCTTCTTCTCCCGTCGAAGGTACTTCGAGGGATACAGATTTTCTGCCGCCGTCTTCTTCTCCCGCCGAAGGTACTTCGAGGGATGTTCGGCGCTAGGGGCCGCCTAAACCAAGCGGGGTCTCGAGCGATCAAACCCCCACCGAGAGCGGTTCGACTGGGGCCGATGAGACCAGGCCAGTGATGTACGCTCAACCTTTGAGAAGTCTCGGCGGCTCTATTCTGTGGTGAATTTTGGTTGACTTTGTTGGTTTCTTGGTTTTGCATTTTCATTTTCTCATTGAGCTTCTTTTTCATAGGCCTTTGACGAGCTCAAGTCCGAGCTGCTCCGCCGTGAAGCCAGGTTGCAGAAAGCCTTGGACGGGAAGAAATCCCTCAGACTTCTTTGTGATAAAAGGGCAAAGGAGTTGATACGCCTTTGGTACAAGATGAAATCGAAGCCTGAACTACGAAGGCCGCCTCGAGGGATGGGTAACCATTGTTTTGAGGGGATGCATGTTTCTTCTTCTATCCTTGGAGATTAATATGTCAATACTTCAGTTGCAGAGTAAGACGGAGGACCTAGAATGCCATTGGGGCAAAGTTGGTCAGGCCAAGTATGAGTGTAATGAGCTAAGAGCTCAGATAGACGCCCAAGTTGCGGCCAAGAAGAATTCTTCGGCCAAGGCTTCTGCCCTCGAGGTGCAACTCCGGAATGCTCGTGAAAACAGCTCGTTCCAGACGAGCAGGATTGTAAGGCTCGAGTCTGACCTTTTGAAGATGAAGGCCAAGGTCGTGGATGCCCGGGCTGATGCTGAAGAGATTCGAGCTAAGGCTGATAAGAAAGTGACCGATGCTCGAGCTGAGTTGAGAGGGGCTTTCGATTGGGAGAGCAGAAGCAAATATGCCCGGTGTAGATCTCGGAGGGAAACCCTCGAGGAGATCCACGCTAGGGGCTTCGATCTCTCGGAAGAGATAGAGCAGGCTAAGGCGGATGAACACAACGCCAAGTTCCTCGTATCTGATGCCGAGGATAATGAGGAAGAGGCTGATGGAGCCGTAGTCCCCAAGGGGAGAGTAGACTAGGCTTTTCCTTCCTGATTCTGCGTACTATGCTTTTAGAGAACATTGTAAATGAAGCCTTGTATTATTTCACATATACATATAAAAAGAAGCCTTTCGGTTTTCCCCCTTCATGAATTTCCCGTTGCCTGTGTATGCCTTTCTTTTGTTTTGAATTTTGACGCTAATCAATGACTAGCCAGATGAATTGGACTTCGAGGAAAAACCCTTAGGTTTACAAATCGGCCCTGAGGCTTGTTAAGCCTTTGAATTTTGAGCTGGCTCTTAGGCTCTTGCGCGTCAGGTAGGTACGACCTTTAATAAAGGTTGGTGCTTAGGCTCTTACGCGTTGGGTCGGTACGACCATTAATTTAAGCTGGCGATAGTGGATCTTAAGCATTCGGTCGGTAGGACCTTTTGATTTAAGCTGGCGACAGTGGCTCTTACGCATTGGGTCGGTACGACCTCTAGTATAGGCTTTATTTTCCCTCTTTGAAGTTTTGGTGTTCGTCCGACTCTTCGACGGTTCGATAAGAACCTCGATTGCGAGCCGTTATGTGATGATAGACGAGCACCTCGGGAGGTTTCTCTCGGTGGCTGAATTATTCAAAGCCTTTTTATTGTTTGGAGCTGATGTGATCGAAGCTCTTTTGCTTATGCCGAGGGTAGCCTAGTTAACCGATTCTTTTCAATGTATTTTTGATGTAATTGAAGGCCTGTGATTTATGGCGATGGTCAGGCGTCCCCGAGTCGCGTTAGTTTGGCTGGTACAGCCTTGTGACCGTAGTCATTGTATTTGGCCGTAGCCTTTTAGTCCCCGAGTGAAGTAGCTTCGGCGTCTATATCGAGGGTACGCCTTTTTAGGGGTCTTACAAGTTCGAATATATAGCCTTAACTTTAAGATCAGGATTATGCCTTTTGTAAGGTCTTATAAATTTGAACATGACTTACTTGAGGTCTTACAGATAGGTTACTTGGTACAAGTATGATTCATGCGTGGCCTTGAAGTCTTACAGATAGGTTGCTTGGTACAAGCATAATTTATGCCTTGCTTGAGGTCTTACAGATAGGTTGCTTGGTGCAAGCATAATTCATGCCTTGCTTGATGTCTTACAGATAGGTCGCTTGGTACAAGCATAATTCATGCCTTGCTTGAGGTCTTACAGATTTGGTATTTCCTTATGGAGGGCTTTCGGGCTCGAGGTTGCCCGCTTGGGGTCTTATGGCCTCGAGTTTTTGATAGCTCGATAGGGTAACAGTCGTCGACGGTCCACGAGCCGTCGAGAGTTTTTGTCTCTGGAGCCGTTCTTTGTAAACTTTGATGTTGCCTCATTGAGGGCTTATGAGCTCAAAGTTTCCGGCCCGGAGGTCTTACGGCTTCGAGTTTTTGATGTCAGTCCCCGAGTGTTCCAGAAATTTCTGGCCCTGGGGCCGTTTCTTGTAAAAATAGCAAACCTCTCTGAAGCGCAAGGCGTTTTGATGGCAGAAGATACTCCTTCGATTACTTGGTACAATTATACATGTTTTCGTCCTCGAGGGTTCGATTATTCTATGCGGACACGGTTCATTTGACCGTTTGGCCCGATACATCATTTTTCTATCGAGACCCTCTTTGACTCATTTTGATTTCTCCAGGGAGGTGATCTCCCGGGGGAATGCCCCCCAGTATTCGAGGTTGATTGAAGAGAAGTCTTGAATATTTGTTAAGTTCTCCTTAGGTAGCATATAGATGTTGCCTCATTAAAAACCTTGCCGGTAAAACCCTTCTTGGGATAAAATCCGACCGAAGGAAAAGAGTGCAACGCATGCTTTAAAACCTAAGGTCTTCAAGCTGGAAGGTGCTTCGATTTTTCTAACCGGACACCTGCACACAGGTTAGTGTAAGACATAAATAAAAAGGGAGACGGTTATACCTTAGTAGTGATGGCGCTTCGAGCCTCGATATCCTTCGACTGCTGGCTTCGAGGACGCGTAATGGTCCTTTGCCAGGAGCCTGCTAGGATATGCTGAGCCCGAGGGGGCTCCTAGTTGGTCATCCTCGACCCTAATCTTTGAATGATACCGGTTGTGGACATCCGCTCAAGTCACAACGAGATATTCAACCTAGTTCTGCATTAGCTGCTTCGAAGCTATCGAGCTTCGTTCGCTCAAGCCTTAGGTGAAGGCCTGCACTGCCCAGTCATCGGAGACTGGTGGTAATTCCATTCGCTCTATTTGAAAGCGAGATACAAACTCCCATAGCATCTCGTTTTCTCTCTGTTTAATTTTGAAGACATCGGATTTCCTTGTGGCAACCTTGATGGCCCCGGCATGTGCCTTTATAAAAGAATCTGCCAGTATGGCAAATGAGTCTATCGAATTCAGGGATAGGTTGTGATACCACATCATGGCCCCTTTTGAAAGTGTTTCTCCGAATTTTTTCAACAGGACAGATTCAATCTCGTCGTCCTTCAGGTCATTTCCCTTTACAGCAGAAGCGTAGGCAGTGATGTGCTCGTTGGGGTCCGAGGTTCCGTTGTACTTCAGGAGATCGGGCATTCTGAATTTCTTTAGGATAGGCTTTGGAGCAGCACTCGATGGGAATGGCCTATGCACGAATTTCTCTGAATCTACACCCTTTAGAATCGGGGGTGCGCCCGGGATCTGATCGACCCTTGAATTGTAGGTCTCCACCTTTTTGTCATTAGCTTCTATCTTCTTTTCGCCCGATTCAATCCTCTTTGTGAGCTCCTCGAGCATCTTTATAATAGCGGGGTCGGCTGCTGACCCGTTGTTGCTCGATCTTTCCAGTACGTGTTCGGCTCGAGGAGCCGTTTCCGGTGCTGTTGTGCTTACAGTTTTTTGGCTTTGCAGTTGAGGAATCGCCAGCTGTTGTGCCTGCAACATCTAAAAAATGACGTGAAGGCTAACCTCTCTTTAGTCCCGAGCTGGGGTTCTCTGAGCTTCTTGTTGGTTTTCTTGGCGTATACTCCCGTTAGTGCGGAAGCTTATATCGACGTGTTGGGCGTTGCATGAGCCCATATCCACGGGGATTGGTTCTTGTGCGACCTCAGGGTTTCGCAGTGGTACACCGGCGCCTAGAACAGCTACACCATTCTCTCCATGGTCCTCAAGACCATTGTTTTCATGTGCATTCAGTGAGTTAGACATTTTGACTTGAAATCAAAGATTCTTGGACAAGAAAAAGTGTGAAGAATGACTTGTGTTTTCAATAAACCAGCATGAAAACAATCACTATTATTTTTAGCCCCACGATGGGCGCCAAACTGTTTACCTTGAAAATGGTAACTACAATTAGATTTGATTTTGTGGTTTTAAAAATACGTGATTTATTTTTATGCTAGTTGTTAGGCAATAGATGCTAAGTGTGAGACCAGAAAATAAGTTAAAAGCTTGAAGACAGAACATTATGCAAACCGAGTAGCCGAGAATCGGGGCCTCGAGCTAGCCTGTACTGGGACTCGAGGTCGAGCTAAAACGTTAGGCTGTGGATAGCCGATGAAGGACTAACAGTTCTAAGAGCTTTGATGAGGGCTCTTTATGATTAATGATGAGTAACCAATGAGGAACAATCAATGAAACGCACTAAATGTAAGCAATGTAATAAATATAAGCAATAAACTCAAGGGAGAATATGTTTAAGTCAGAGAGCAGAGAATGTTCTTGTTCTTGTATTGAATATCATGTGTCTTACAAAATGATAAGGGTCCCTTTTATATAGGAGGGGGAATCCCAACATGGTACATGTATAATTATTACAAAGAGACGTAGCTGGTACAACTATTTAATGATCTGGTACAGACCTATACTATTCTTACAGGCGTTGTCAACTTTGACCACGTGCCTAGGGAATTTCCCGCTTATCCATGATAGCCACTGATTTGTGCTACCCCGAGATCGAGCATAGGGAACCCTCGGGGTCGAACCTTGAGCTATGCCTCGAGCCTTCTGGAGACGGGCTCGTTGGAATGACATAATGATCATAAAATCGGACTCTCCGATTTTAGCCGTAAACAAAATTCCTCCCAATTTAGGAGGGTCTATAGTGTTTCCACACTTCCCCTCTAGCGTAACTCGAACCAAGGACCTAACCGTCGTGGGTGGAGGCGCTTTTACCAACTAATAAAAGGTTGATATTGGAGGATTTTCTAAAACACATCAAAATAGTTTATTCCCGCAGTTGTTGTAAGTATAGTTGTCAAAATTGCACCTATTTGGCTGCTTGTTAGGTGGATTATTTTGGACTTATACTATCTCATTACAATAATTTTTTTTTGTTTAAGAGATTTTCGGTAAAAACTTCAATCTTAAAGCATGGCTGGTTAGGTGGTGTACATTGTTACCAATGTAATATACATTTTTTGTCATGCACTAAAAGAATCTCATTATCATATTTCTATGGACACATTCCTGCTCTCAGGACTTCATCGAATCACTCTCTAGATTTACTCTTACCGCTAGATTTACTCTTACCGATATGCATATAAAGTGTTTTCACGATAACTATGAGGTATACAAGATCACGAAATAAGAGTTCCTCGAGGTAACGATTATGCTCCTCTAACTCTTAAGGGCCATTTGGTTACCAGGATAGGATACACAAGGGTATACTATGGGTTGAAATATCTTATGAGATTATCTATTTTATTTTCTGTATGGGATAACTAATCCCATCATTTTAGTACAAAATAATTTTCGGAGCTAATTGATACTCATAATCAAACGCAGGATAAAATAAACCTGCATTTTATCCCGAGATTGTTATCCCTTATTCCACCAACCAAATAAATCCTTGCAGTCCAATTTAAGCAAATAAAAGCTGCATGAAAGCTTGATGTATCCATGCCCCAAATAACATCAAAGTCCACCGTATCAAGAAATAGGAGATCTACACTAGTCTCAAGGCTCCCGATAGAAACCACACACGAGCGATAAATATGATCTACAACAATAGAATCTCCCACAGGCATGGAAACATGGCAGTCTCAGTTCCAGCTGCACCGGTATAAAATAATCCTGCATTTTATCCCGAGATTATTATCCCTTATTCCACCAACCAAACGAACCCTGGCAGTCCAATTTAAACAAATAAGAGCTACATGAAAAGCTTGATGTATCCATGCCAAAAATAATATCAAAGTCCACCATATCAAGAAGTAGGAGATCTACACTAGTCTCAAGGCTCCCGAAGGAAACCACACACGAGCAAAAAATATGATCTATAATAATAGAATCTCCCACAAGCATTAGGGGTGGGCATAATACCGCCGAACCAAAAAACTGGCCGAATCGTAAATTTCGATTTTTTTGATTTTTGTTTAATCGGTTATTCGGTCGGTGTGCGATTTTTAAATTATTATATTTCGGTATTCGGTGCGGTTTGCGGTTTTGGTGTAACCGAAAAAATCGAAGTTATGAGAGATGAGTTGAGAAAATCAGAAATATAGCTCTTACTCATAGGATATTAATTATTGGGTTTAAACATACCTTTGCACTTTCAACCATCTTCCTCCGAATCAGCTGGTTAACGTTAATTACACTAAGTGTTATCTTCAAATAGGCGGCGGCAGAGGCAACAAACTAAATCAGTAAGCATATATTACTTCTCACAAATTAATTTGGCTATGTTTTACCTGTTTCTTAAGAACAACCAAGTTCTTAGTATGCATAAGGGACTGTGGCAAGACACCATATAAAGGAGGCAATCCAATCAAACCACATAGCAAAGTCTAAGGAGAAGTTTCAATCCATGTCAATATTGTTGGTCTTGATTATTAAAAGTTAAAACAGCAACATATAATGACAGATGATAGAGGATCCAATAATTAGTGGTTGCCTACTAAGGCGTAGAGTATGCTAGATTTCCGATGTTACAATGTAACAGAAAAGCAAGCAGTCTATGAGTCAGCACATAAAAATCTTGCATCGTTAGTAACCGAAAAACTAAACCAAAAATAACCGAATCGATACTTGAAAAAGCCACATCGAATCGTAAATACTTTGGTTTGATTTGGTTATTAATATTACAAAATCGAAAATCGATAAATCGAATCGTACTTTCATACTAACCGATCGAATAACCCGATGCCCACCCTTAACAGGCGCAGACACATGGCAGTCTCAGTTTCAGCTGCAGTAGCCACTTCTCAGGCTGGGGGAGGTGCTCAGACTTCCGCCGCCAGCAATCTAGAGCAGGTAGCCCAGGGACTCCAGACAACGAGGCACTACTAGCCCAGATGGTTACTGCTGCTCAGGCCCATGTTGGCCCACCTATGGGTGTTGAGGAGCAGAAGAGACTAGAGCGGTTTGGGAGGTTCAACTCTCTAGAGTTTAGTGGGGCAGAGTCAGAGGATGCTCAGGACTTTATAGACATGTGTCAGCGGATCCTTCGGGCAGCGGGTAATTTTGATACCATTGGAGTTTTATTTACTACTTTACAGCTGATAGGGGGAGCCTACAGATGGTAGGAGGCCTATGAGTTGAGCAGGCCAGCCGGCACTGTACCACTTACATGGCATGAGTTCTAAGTTCTCTTTATAGAGAAATTCGTTCCACAGACTCGCAGAGATGAGTTGCGTAAGCAGTTTGAGCAGCTACACCATGAGGGTATCTCAGTGACTCAGTGTGAGATGAGATTTTCAGAGTTGGCTCGTCACGCAGTATGGTTGGTTCCCACTGAGAATGAGAGGATTAGAAAGGTTCGTTGATGGCCTCAACTATGGATTACACTTCATTATGGCTCGGAAGATTGCGATGGATGCGAGGTTTGACGAGGTGGTAGATATTGCTAGATGCCTAGAGCTAGTTCACAGTCAGGAGCATGAGGAGATGGATGCCAAGAGGCCCGTAGTTCAGGTGGTTTCAGCAGTGCCTCATTTGGAGGGCAGTCCCAACATAGTAGGGGTCATCCTTATAGGTCCGTTCAAATGGCTCGTCTGGTTCATGGTGGTGCATCAGCCAGTCATGGTTCATTTAGTGCTTGTCCAAGTCAGTCATCTTTTAGTGTCCTTCCAAATCAGAGTTCATCTCATGCTCCATTAGTTATGGGTTTGTCAGTACCTGGTTCTTCTAGCGGCTATTCTGGTTCTCGGGGTCTGGTTCAGTCCCCGCCGCCATTTGTAGATCGAGGTTGCTATGAGTGTGGAGAATTGGGGCATGCGAGGAGGTATTGTCCCGCCTTATGGGAGGTCCAGTTCAGCAGAGAGGTCAGGCTATAACTTCCGCATCAGTTACTTCACCACCCGCTCAGCCATATTAGGGTGGGACTCAGGCAGTTCGAGCTCGCTCTATAGGGGGAGGTCGATCAGGTGGTGGTCAGGCTCAATGCTATGATTTTCCTGCCAGGCTAGAGGTCGTTGCTTTAGACACAGTTATCATAGGTATTGTTTCAATGTACCACAAGGATGCTTCCATATTATTTGACCTTGGTTCCACTTATTCGTATGTATCATCGTACTTTGCTCGCTATTTGGATACGCCCCTTGATTCCTTAGTTATGCATTTTCATATATCTATAATGGTGGGTGATTCTACTACCGTAGACCGTGTGTATCGGTCGTGTGTGGTGACTATTGGGGGATTAGAGACAAGATTTGATCTTTTACTACTTATTATGGTCTATTTTGATGTGATTCTAGGCAATGTCATGCTATTCTGGATTGTCACACTAAGACCGTGACGTTGGTGATTTTGGAAATGCATAGGATTGAGTGGAGAGGTTCTCCAGATTATATTTCCAGCAGAGTGATTTCATATTTGAAGGCTCAAGGGATAGTTGAGAAATGATGTTTGGCATATTTGGCTTTTGTGAGGGATGTTAGTTGTGATACTCCTACCATCGAGTCTGTTCCGGTAGTGAGGGACTTTCCAGATGTGTTTCCTACAGACCTGTCCGGCATGCCACCTGATAGGGACATTGATTTTGGTATTGATCTGGTGTCGGGCACTCAGCCCATCTCTATTCCTCCGTATCGTATGGCGCTAGCAGAGTTGAAAGAATTGAAAGAACAATTTTAGGAGCTACTTGATAAGGATTCATTAGGCTTAGTGTGTCGTTTTGAGGTGCACCAGTTTTGTTTGCGAAGAAGAAGGATGGTACTATATGGATATGCATTGATTATAGGCAGTTGAACAAAGTTACAATTAAGAAAAGTATCCATTACCGCGCATTGATGACTTATTTAACCAGCTTCAGGGTGCGGGAGTGTTCTCTAAGATTGATTTAAGGTATGGATATCACCAGTTGAAGATTCGATACTATGATATTCTGAAGACGGCATTCAGCACCCGTTATGGTCACTACGAGTTTCTTGTGATGTCTTTTGGGATGACCAATGCCCTAGCAACATTTATGTATCTGATGAGTAGCGTATTCTAGCCATATCTTGATTCTTGTGGCACGTGGTGTCCAGTGAGGGGATCAAGGTAGATTCAAAGAAGAGTGAGGCAGTTTAGAGTTGGCCCGGACCATCTTCAGCTACTGAGATCCGAAGTTTCCTTGATTTGGCCGGATATTATCGTCATTTTGTATCAGGAGAGCACCTGAGCGGTTTTCTTTACTGTTTTGAGTAATTTTGTACTAGATTAACTTCTAAACATTATATTTTCTTTCCTTAATCAATTATTATGCATTCTATCTTAATTTCTTCTTGTATTTCTTCAATTTTCATGAGTAGCTAAATTTCTACCTAGGGTTGTGGCCCAACCCTAGTGTGGGTACTTAATGGGTGTTTGATTTAGGGCTTGTTTGTGATTGGGTTAGTAATATTTAGCCTTGTTCATGCTTGTATTCTAGAATTAATGGTTGCAAACATTGATTCATGCCTATTTGACTTAGTCTCTACTTGAGAAAGAGAGACTAAGTCTAGGAAAACTTGGCTAATAGGAAATTGGGGTGAACTCAAGAAATTGATAGCCCCAATTAAAGGTTCAAAACTAGAGATAGTAAGACCCGACTTAAGAATATATCACTTGTTATGTGCAATACTCATTTGGACTTGAGAAATCCAAGTTGGGCAAAATTACTCAAACTATCGAGAGGTATAGAGTGAGTAATTGCGTGTGATTGCTATATTACAACCCCGACTAATCAAACTTGCCCTAGAGTTTACAACCCGTTTGGTAACCACCTAGGTGGAAGTCACGACTGTAGATCCTTTATCATTTGAAAAACAACCAAGACCAAAAATATTGTCTTCTAGTTTATTATTTGCAATCAATAGTATAAAGTAGAAATAGAAACAACAAACAAGAATGTGAAGTGCAATTTGAGGCACATTGTACAATTGCACTAGGTGTATACCTAATCCTATTTCTAACTCCCTGAGGATTCGACCCCGGCTCGCTTTGGGTTTTATTATTGCTTCGACTGGCTCACTACCTATATTTGTGGTGTGAGTTTGAGCGACACCAATTTTTGGCGCCGTTACCGGGGAGTTAAACGGATTTAGCTATATATCTATGTTTTTCTGTAATTTGTCTTCTTTTCCTTCCGAGTCACTAGCTTTGTTTTTGAATTGCTTTTAGGTACAAAAATGGCTCTCAGCAATGAGCCCATCGGGAATTCGCCAGTGGGGGAGGACGTGGATGATGACCAAGTATAGGAGGTTCCTCTTGAGAATTTCAAAATCTTTCATGCATTCTTCATTAAACACAAACCTAGCATCCTTTTCCAATAATTTGCACAAGGGATTCACGATCTTTGAAAAGTCCTTGATGAATCTTCGGTAGAAACCCGCATGCCCAAGAAAGCTTCTAACCCCCTTGACGGAAGTAGGAGGAGGAATCTTTGAAATCACTTCAATCTTCGCCTTGTCCACCTCTATACCGTTCTTTGAGATCTTATGGCCGAGGACAATGCCCTCCTCGATCATAAAGTGGCATTTTTCCCAGTTAAGCACAAGATTTGTCTCTTCACATCGGGCCAACACCTTGTCAAGATTCTTCAAGCATTCTTCAAAGGAGTCACCCACAACAATAAAATCATCCACGAACACCTCCAAGGATTCCTCCACCATGTCCGTAATGATAGCCATCATACACCACTGGAATGTAGCCGGTGCATTACACAAACCAAATAGCATCCGTGAAAATGCAAAGGTCCCGTATGGGCATGTGAATGTTGTTTTCTCTTGATCCTCCGGAGCAATCAAAATCTTGTTGTAACCTGAGTACCCATCCAAAAAGCAGTAGTAGGCATGCCCCGCAAGTCTATCCAACATTTGGTCCAGAAAGGGCAATGCAAAATGATCTTTGCAGGTCACTTTATTCAGCTTCCAGTAGTCCATGCATAACCTCCATCCGGTGACAGCCCTAGTAGGGATCAATTCATTTTGCTCATTCGTGACCATAGTCATACCACCCTTCTTTGGCACACATTGTACCGGTGAAGTCCAAGAACTATCCGAGATGGGGTACACAACCCCTGCATCTGGCCATTTGATCACTTCTTTCTTGACGACCTCTTGCATAGCCTCGTTCAACCTCCTTTGATGTTCCACATAGGGTTTGGCATCATCCTCAAGTATAATCTTGTGCATGCAAAAGGCGGGGCTTATTCCCCGAATATCAGCTAGAGTCCATCCAATTGCCTTTTTCCTTCTTTGGAGCACCTCCAGGGTGGCATCTACCTGCATGTTAGTTAAGCAAGAAGAAAGAATAACAGGTAAAGTTGAACTCGGGCCCAAGAATTCATACCTGAGTTGTGAAGGCAAAGGCTTCAACTCCATTACGGGAGGTTCCTCGGCTTTGTTGGTGGTGTCTTTCTGTTCTCAAGATCCAAGGAGAGTTTATGGGGCTCATAGGAGTAAGAACCCATTCCGTGTAAGGCATTGACATACTGTACCGAACCTTCATGCTCGGTCACATCCTGGTTCAACAATACAGCTTCCAAAGGATCCTCCACGTTGATCATGGCACTCGTGTCATCAACTATCACCTCCGTCACAAGGTCCACAAAAGAGCAAACTTCATTACTATTCGGTTGCCTCATCGATTTGCAAACGTGGAATACAACTTTTTCGTCACCCACCCGGAAGGTGAGCTCCCCTGCTTCCACATCAACCAATGCCTTCCCAATATTATAGGCACCTCATAGTTGACATCACAGTCGAGAATCACAAAATCCGTAGGCAAAATAAACTTGTCAACCCGAACAAGAAGATTATCAATAATACCAAGCGGCCTCTTCATTGTTCGATCTGCCATTTGCAATCTCATTGAAGTAGCTCTCGGTTGACCAATACCCAATGTTTTGAATACAGAGTAAGGCATCAAATTTATACTTCCTCCCAAATCGCACAATACCTTTGCAAAATCCGCACTCCCAATGGTACATGGAATGGTGAATGCTCCGGGATCTTCAAGCTTTGGAGCCATCGAGTGCACAATTTCACTCACTTGATGAGTTATTTTGATGGTTTCACAATCCATATATCTCTTTTTAGTCATCAAGTCTTTCATAAACTTGGCGTATCCCGGCATTTGCTCAAGAGCTTCCACCAAAGGAACATTGATTGACAAGATTTTCATCATCGCAATAAACTTCTTGAATTTGTTTTCATTCTTTTGCTTTGCCAGTCTTTGAGGGTAAGGTGTAGGAGGCCTTGGCAAAGGAGCCTTAGCCTTGGGTACTACCATTTCTAGTATGTCTATCACGTGTTCCCTAGACGGATTCACATCATTTTGAGTCTCCACCTCATTCTCATGAATATCAATTCTCACTTCGACATTCAAATTCTCTTCACTCACTTGCTCATCAACTATTGGAACATCATCATCTAGCACTTCAACCTCATCACTCACAACTTCCTTTTGCTTGGAGGTATTTACTTCACCACCTCTACCACTCCTTGTGATCACCGCCATTCCATGCCTGGTATTGTTCCCACCCTTCTGGTTTACTACCGTGTCACTAGGTAGCGCCCCCTTAGGGCGAGTGTTCGCAGATTGCGAAATTTGGCCAAGTTGAACCTCGAAGTTTTGGATAGAAGTATTATGGGATTCCAACTGGGCATCAGAGTCGGCGTTCTTCTTCATTATTTGCTCAAACATCATCTCAATCCTTCCCATCTCATTGTTTGACGAGCTAGGACCTTGAGACGGAAATGGAGGCGGGTTGTTTGGTTGCTGATACATCGGAGGCCTTTGAAAGCCCAGCCCCCGGTTCCCTTGATTGCCGTTATTCCAACCCCTTTGGTTGTTGTTTCCTCCCCAGTTGCCCTGGTTTCACCTATTCTGATTGTTGTTCCCCCAGTTGTTTTTGTTGTTGTTACCACTGTTCCAATTTCCTTGTTGGTTTTGATTTCCCTAATTTCCTTGGGATCTCCACTGTTGTTGCTGATTCGGAGCATTGCCCCGTTGTCCTTGGTAGTTGTTCACATAGTGAACTTCTTCACTTTGATCATCATACCCATCATCTTGGTTGAAACCACTACTACCCTGCTCATATTGATCCGGATTTCCTTGACTTTTTTGTCCTCTTTGTCGCCTTTTATTGACCAACATATTTACCCCTTCCATGGCGTTCACTTGTCTTGGTGCTTGAACTTGCTGCAATTGAGCTTTTGCCAATTGGTTCATTGTTGTAGTCAATTCTGCTATTGCTTGGCCATGGTCAGGGAGCTCTTTGTGCAGGTGAATGACAGTGGGATCACCTTGTGGCACATTAGCTCGGCTTTGCCACGCCGAGGAAGTATCTGCCATCTCATCCAGTATCTCACACGCCTCAGCATAAGGTGTGTTCATAAAGTTTCCCCCTGCTAGCTGGTTCACTACACACTTATTAGTCGTGTTGATGCCATGGTAGAATGTTTGCTGGATGATTGCTTCGGTCATGTCATTGTTCGAACATTCTTTCACCATCGTCCGATACTTTTCCCAGATCTCATGAAGTGGTTCATTAGGTTCCTGTTTGAAGGCTAGGATCTCATCTCTCAATGTCTCCATATGACCTGGCGAGAAAAACATAGCTATAAACTTGTCGGCCAACTCATCCCTCATAGTTATGGAATGGTTGGGGAGTCTTTCGAGCCAGTCCAAAGCTTTCCCTCTAAGTGAAAAAGGGAACAATCTCAATCTCAATGCATCCTCCGACACATTAGTCTGTTTGCTTCCCCAGTAGGTATCCACAAAGCCCTTTAGATGTTTATATGCATTCTGATGGGGAGCGCCTGTGAAGTACCCTCGTTGCTCCAATAAAGTTAGTTAGCATAACATTTGTAATCTGGAAATTGCCCGCGCGGATCCTGGGTGGGACAATTGCACTTGCGTAGCCTTCATTTGGAAGCACCCGAGGAGCTATTCTTGGAGGAACTGGGGGAGGGTCTGGAATGTTGTCATTGGCCTGGCGGCCTCTTCTTTGAGCTTGAGGTACTAGAGGCACCTCATCTTCAGCATTATCATCTACCTCCTCCCCCGGTACATTTCCAATCGGATCATTGTTTGCCATGTTGTACCTGAATCAATTAACAAACACATGTTAGTAAAATAGAAGGAAAGAAAAACAAGACACACAACTAGTCAGATAGATAGCCAAAACCGTTTAGCTCCCCGGCAATGGCGCCAAAAAGTGATCGGCTCCAACCCTATGCCACTATAAAATGGCAAGAGTGGTCAATGCAGCTTTTAACCGAAAGGGCGGGATCGATATCCACAAGGAGCTAATATTGGTTGGGAGTTGGGTTTCTATCCAATCTAGCTATGTGTGTTGCTCTTAATTGCACTTCTAAACATGTTTGGATTTGTTCTACTCTACTTTAATGCTACTAATTCCAGGAAGTATTTTAAGTACAATATTTTTGAAGGGTTTTTCTCAATTGATAAAAAGCACTAGGGAAGTGACTTACACCTAGGCGAGTATCTAATGAAGTCTAAAATTTAGGACAAGATTGTTATATTTGGGATCATGATATAACCTTTGCACATAATTACTCACTCTATACCTCTCGCTAGTTTGAGTGATTGTGCCCGAATTGACTTTCTCAAGCAATTGGGTATTCAAACAAAACAAGCAAAATTGGCTCAAGTCGGGTATTACTATTGTAGACATGTAATTTTTGACCCTCCCCGAGATTTTACACATTTTTAGCGTTTAAATAGTTAGTTTAGGTCTAATATCGCTATTTTAACTAGTTTTGACCCTTTTACTTTATTTTATCACAAAAATAAAAACTACAAAAATATTTTCTCTTATTTAGCTAATTGATATTTTATTACTTTTAGTTTATCCATCTTTTATAAAATTAAAAAATATACAAAAATAATTTCACTTTTAGTATTTAGTTTTATTCTAGTAATTTATTTTAACTAGGATTGATTTCACTATTTTATAGTTATTATTTTAGGAATTACTATTTTTTAGTCTAGTAGAGTTAAAGGGCCATTTTTAAAGGGCAAATTTGGCCCAATTCGAATCTAGCCCATAATAACCCAAGCCCAATACCCCTAAAAACCTAGAAAGACATTAAAAAAACCCTAGACTAGACAAGAGGCAGGGGCCATTTTTTCTGATCTTTGAGTGACCCCACCCTTCCTCTTATTGGCACCCTATACCCAAAAACCCTAGATCTCCAAGACCTCATCTCCATCTCCATACACACACCCATAACCTACAGTAACGCCCATCTCCTCTTCTCAAAAAACCAGCGGATCTCTCTCTCACGACTCCGCCCAGCGACTCCTCGGCGGAAACCAATCCCACCGGAGAAACCAGCCGCACCACACGCAAAACCAGCGGCCATGGCTTGAACCACCAGCGACCAACCCAACGACCACCCTTGAGCCACCACAGTCGCCGTCTCACACCACCTGGAACTCACCGGAGACAGCAGCAGCTGGTGCCACTTTACTGTCGGAATCCGGCGAGAATAAACCCAGCGATCCCACTGCTCATTTTTTCTTCCGATGGTGCTGCTCCGTTAATAACCACCGTTGAAGTGGTGATTCCGTCCTCACCAGCTCCACCGGCGACTGCACATACACACAGTCGAGAAACACAAGTTTTTAAAAAAAAAAAAAGAATAAGGGGCAAAATCAAAATATAGATTCCTGTTCACTTTTCGATTCTGTTTGTTTTGGTTTTAAGGATGAATTTTGGTTTAAATTTGGGTTTGAATCCGAGCTTGGTTGAGTCCGTCCGGTTTTTAATGTTCCGGTGCTAATTCGAGTTCCGTCCGCGGTTTGTCACATTTATGAGTTCAAAACAGTGAAACAATCAATTTTCCGGCTATATTGAGGTCAACTCTTTCATCCTCTATTTGTTTTATTCAAGCTTAATGTTAATTATTTGTTTGGTGATGTGATCCCGTTGTTTTTATAATTGTTCCTCCGGAGTCTTGAATTTGCTTGCTCGGTTATCTTCTCGTGTTTACTCGAATTGGTTGTAGTTGAACATGATTTTGTCACAGTATAGAAATTGGGTTGCTATTCATCGGCTGAACTACGTCAAATTAAATTAAATGGGCTCGGGTACTAAAGTTGATGAAATTGAGCTTTTAATTGTATATTGCTTTGTTACTTGCCTATATTCGTTAGGAGCATGCTTAGGCCGTCATCACATGGGTAGGCAAACTTTTCGGCGCGTAAGTAAATTATCATAGCTACGGGTACGGTTCCCGTGACGTAGTTGTGATACATAATTTCCAAATCCGGGGATACATTTATGTGACCCGGCCACAACTTCTAATAATAAAAATAAACATGTTGTAGATCGTGGGTACGGTTCCCGTGACATGATTAGCAATGTGTACAAAATCGGCAAGTGTACAACAATCGTGAATTGTTCCAGAAAATAGTTCTATAAACATTAAAAGCAGTTAGAAAGTTAAAAATGCACATAGGTTTAAAATGTGTAATAAATCAGATAATTAGGCCAATAATAATAGTTGAGCGACCGTGCTAAAACCACGGAACCCGAGAATGCCTAACACCTTCTCCCAGGTTAATAGAATTCCTTACCCGGATTTCTGTGTTCGAAGACCATAAATAAGAGTATACTTCCTCGATCTGGGATTTTAAACCGATGACTTGGGACACCATAAATTATCCCAAGTGGCGACTCTGATTTTGAATAAATAATCCCGTTTCGGTGTTGTCACTTTAATTGGAAAAACTCCCTTATACCCTTTCGGGTAGAAAAATAAGGTGTGACAGCTCTGACGACACTGCTGGGGATCAACCCAGAATCTCTGGTTCAGCGTTCAAGAATTTGATCTTAGAGTTATTGTTATATTTGGCTTTTATTTATTATCTGATTTTATTACATGCTTGGGCCTAATATGCTAAATATCGCTTTTTACCGCTTTGATATTATTTGAACTGTATATAAACTGCTGCGAAAACCTTCTTTTCTAATCTTCTAGGAAGTGCACGCTGGCGTGACTTCTTTTCTGTTAGTGTCATACCCTGATTTAGAACGAGGCTCAGATCAGTTATAAAGCCAGATGGCCTTTTGGTTCCCGGTACGTAGCCCCCCCGGCTCGAGTTGTCCGCTTGGGTAAGCCAGGTCTAGAACAATACAACCAGGTATTAAACCTAGAATAACACAGCCCCATGCCGGATCCCTAGTAGGAACGCTTATTTGCATCACGTGCATTTGACTTAGGGGACTCAACACAGGGGTTGGGTCCGTCTAGGACAGGTGTACCCAAAATAACAAACCAACCTGATGCATTTTTTACGTGCTACCTGTGCATTTATTTGTTTCAGCTTGCATGTTTACCGGCTTCTATATTAGGAAAGAAAAATCAAAGAAAAACCAAGGTTGAGGTATGAAAGAGAATTTCACCCGTTTCCCAAAAATAGTGTTCAAAATGTCTCGAAACTCTGCCGAAATTTTGAAAAAAAGAGGGTGATTTTTGAAAGAAAGAAAAAGAAAAAAAAGGTTAGTCCAAAATGGTTTATATCTTTCGTCGCGTCAAAATCGACGGAACTATGCGGGTTTGATTCTCACCGGATGTGGGATACGTAGGCAAACCTCATCGGTTCCGGCCCACAATTTTTTAGAAAAAATAATAATATTTTCCTTTATTTCTTTCTTTAGAAAGTCTTTCTTTTAGACTCTAATTTTCAAAAAATCCAAAAATATTTTCTTTTAATTTCTTCTCAAAATCAAAAAAAAAAAATTATTCTTCTTTCGAAAATTGAAAAAAAGAGAATTCAAGATTTAAAAATAATTTCTTTAGAAGTTTTTCTTTCATAAATTCAAATAAAGTCCAAAAATAAAAAATATTTCTTTTTCATTCTTCTTTATGAGTCTTTCTTTCGAAAAAGTCCAAAATTCAAATAAAAAGAGTTAGGTTATTTACTTTATTCCCAATCTTCCTGAACTACGTAATGATCTGATTTATGCGGCGTCATGATATGTAGGCAATCCCCATGGGATTCGATAATAACCCTAAAATGGAAGAAAGAAACTGAGTGAGAAGTGAGAGTGGCAAAACAAGAGAGGAAAGAAAGTGCAAAAATAAAAAGAGGAGCGGCAAGAACCAAGTAAAGAAAGGCAGGAATGCAAAGGAAAGAACAAAGAAAAAGTCCAAAGTGAAAAGAGTTAGCTAAGGCCGGGATGAAGCATGCAACCGTGCAAATACAAAATAGAAGCGGTTAAATGTTCAGGTGCATTGCATCCCAAACGTGCGGTTGCCTATCTGTTAAAATCTTAAACACTAACAAGTTTGCTGTTCTAATTGAGAACAGGAAGGTGGTTAGTTTGTTTGGCATTTTGGCAAGTCACCCGTATAACATCAGGTCTAAACACAAGGCGATTATGGCTAGCAAAGAACTGGACGCAAGTGTTATTGACCCACCAAAAGAGATGGAGGAATCTGAGTCTGGTTTGAAAGAAGAGGTATATAAGTTGAAGCACCAAATGGCCGAAATGTACCAGGCATGGATGAAGGGGCATCCTCCACCGTCATACCCCGCCAACCCTGCTTTCATCCCACCACTAGCTCAGTCTGAAGAGCCCACCATTGTTGATCTATCCCCACAACATGCACCGAGCTTCACCCCTTACCATCACTATCCTGTCACCTCTTCCCAAACCATCCAAGCTCCACCAGCCAAAGCAACCACCAACCCTGCTCCGCCGGCTGCCCCTGTCTTCGTAGCACCTCCACCAGCTACCCTCCATCGATCTTCCAGAGAGCCGGCATTCCAAGCCCAAGATAACCTATACTATGCCCCAGAGCCTACCTTCAAAGTCCTAGATCATTACTCTTACACTCCTCACGTTGAACTTCCTGCCGAAACTGAGAAGCGACCCAAAAACACAGAGCAAGAGGAGATATTTAGGAAGGTAAAGAGCTTGGAGCAGCCACTGAGAAATATGCAGGGGTTAGGTGGCCAAGTGAGTGTGGCATATAAAGATCTGTGTCTGTTTCCTGATATCCAGCTACCTGTCGGATTCAAAATACCTAAGTTTGACTTGTACGATGGGCATGGAGACCCCGTGGCCCACTTATGAGGATTTTGTAGCAAAATGAGGGGTGCTGGCAGGAAGGATGGATAGTTAATGGCATATTTTAGTCGAAGTTTGAGTGGTCCAACATTGGAATGGTACAATTGCCAGGACAACAGCAGGTGGTACACCTGGGATGACTTGGCCCAGGCTTTCGCTCGGCATTTCTAGTACAACGTAGAGATTGTCCCAGATCGCCTATCCTTGACTAAGATAGAGAAAAAGCCCAGTGAGAGCTTCAGGGAGTATGGTTTCCGTTGGAGAGAACATGCAGCACGAGTCAACCCTCCAATGGAGGAAGCTGAAATGGTGGAGTATTTTCTTCAGGCCTTGGAGCCTACTTATTTTGGTCATCTGATCTCGGCCATAGGTAAGTCTTTCAATGAAGTGGTGAAAATGGGAGGAATGGTAGAGGAAGGGCTCAAATCCAGCAAGATCATGAGTTACTCCGCCATCAAAGCAACTACACATGCAATCCAGAATGGCACCGGGGGTGTGTTGGGGAAGAAGAAGAAAGAAGATGTTGCTATGGTCGCATCAGAATCATTGCATGGCCCAAGGGGTTCACCACACCATTATACCCAGCCTCGACCCCAACCTCAAAGTTACACTCACACCCCATATAATCCACCCCAACACTACTACCCACCACAAAACCCTCAATATTCCGTCAGATCACCCCAATACCACGTCCACCACGCACAATCATATGCTCAACCCCCTCCTTACCCGCAATGGCATGCACCGGCTCCATAAAATCCTTATCCCTCTCCACAAACATACTGAAACCCTACTGGTCCAAGCTTTCGACCCAGGCCGGAGTACCGAAATGAAAGGCAGCAGCGGAAGAAAACTTTCACCTGGCTTGGAGAGTCTTATACCAGTCTGTTTCAGAGGTTGAGGCAGTTGGATGTTCTGAGGCCAATTGAGTCGAAATTACCAAATCCACCTCTGAAGAACCTGGATTATTCCCTCGGATGTGCATATTGTTCTGATGCTCCGGGGCACGACACAGAAAAATGTTGGCATTTGAAGAACGCCATCCAGGAGCTCATCGATACAAACAAAATTGTGGTCCAAAGCCCGGAAACTCCAAATATTAATTAGAATTCATTGACAGCCCATGCTGAAATGCACATGATTGAGATAGTGTACAAGGATGGGGAGCCCGAGAAGCCTTCGAAGTCTATCATAATGATCCGTGCCAGTGAAAGTAGTTCAGTCAAAACTCCAGTTGTTACAAATGCAACATCCCCGACAGTTGAAGGGCTGGTGGACAAGCTAAGCCCGCCTAATGTTAAACCGCCTGTATTAGTAGTGAAAGGGTCCCCAGAGGATGTTGAAGCAAAGCAAGAAAAGCTGAAGGTGGTAGTGCCCGGTGCAGCAGGTAAGCATGTCATAATTGTAGAAGGGGCTCGCACCGACCTTATTGTTATCAAACCTGTGACTCAACTGCCAATAAGTAACAACAAGGTTGTTCCATGGAATTACAAGCAAGTGATAGTAACCTATAAAGGGAAAGAAGTGGAAGAGGAAGTTAATGAAACTCGGGGGTTAACTCGCTCGGGGAGATGCTTTACCCCAGAGGAATTAAGGAAAGCTAAGCCACTCAAAGATAATCCCATTCTAGTAAAGAAGCCAGTCACCAAAGAGGAGGCGGAAGAATTTTTGAGAAAAATGAAGGTGCAGGATTACTCCATCGTAGAACAGTTGAGGAAGACACCCGCTCAGATATCTCTTCTATCATTGTTGATACACTCGGATGAGCACCGCTGGGCCCTCATGAAAATCCTGAATGAAGGTCATGTCCCTGACAAGATCACGGTGAACCATTTGGAGAATATTGCCAACAAGATATTCGAGACAAACAGAATCACCTTCTCAGATAATGAGTTGCGTTTGGAGGGTATGGAACATAATCGAGCTCTTTATCACACAGTGAAATGCGAACATTCTGTGGTCACAAGGGTGCTAGTTGACAATGGTTCCAGTGCAAAGATTTGCCCTCTCTCTACTCTGCACAAGTTGATCATTGATACTAAAAGGATCTACAAGAACAGTATATGTGTCCGAGGTTTCGATGGAGGGGGAAAAATTTTTGTTGGCGATATCGTGCTCGAACTGACGATAGGACCAGTTGAATTTACCATGGAATTCTAGGTACTAGATGTGGCCGTTTCTTACAATCTACTATTGGGCAGGCCCTGGATACATGTTGCCAAAGCAGTCCCTTCTTCCCTGCACCAGATGGTAAGTTCGAGTGGGACAGATAGGAGATCGTCGTGCATGGTGATGAGAACTTATGTGCCTACAATGATATTACTGTCCCGTTTATTGAGGCCGAAGATGATAAGGGGCCTTGGGTCTACCAAGTTTCCGAAATAGTGCCAGTTGAGAAGGTTCCACAGGGGGAATGTATTCCAGGTCCAAAGTTAGCCTCCGCATCTGTCATGGTGGCATCTGAAATGCTGAAGAATGGTTTTGTGCCGGGCAAAGGTCTGGGCACATCTTTACAAGGTATCGTGCAGCCACTGTGTCTACCTGAAAATCTGGGTACGTTTGGTCTAGGATTCAAGCCCACAGGGGACGATGTGAAAGGGGATAAAAGGTCGAAAAAGAAGGCATGGTCACTCCCGAAGCCTATCCCACGCCTCTCCAGGTCCTTCGTCAAGCCAGGGGTCGTGAAGCACACCGTGTCAACAGTCCCAAAGCCTGTGGTCGAAGTTAATGAAGAACTAATTAAAAGGTTCCAGAGTTTATTTGATGAGGTGAACATGGTGGAGATTGGGGAAGGTTCCAGCAAAGCGGATGTGCAGTTCGTCGGGCCAAAAGTGAAGCTTAACAGTTGGAAGGCTACTCCTCTCCCTACTCGGAAGGAGTTTTGGTAGTTTGCTTTTGTTTCCTTTCTGTTATCTGGGTTATTCCAGGGTTGTAATCCAGATTTTTACTTTTCGCTTATTCTGATGTACAAACCCTTCTATCATTTATTTTCAATGAAATGCAATTTCCCTTTTCCATTACTCCTGATAGTGTCATTTTGTTTTTTTCTTTCTACAGTTCTTTTTATGCTGGTTTAAATGACATGACATGCATGAGGAATCTTCGGCCAAGTCTTAAAAACCAATCTTACTCTAAAATAATAATCCAAGAAATAGAGTGTGATGATGAAACAGAATACGATGAGGAGGAGGCATTTGAGGAAATTAGTAAAGAACTAAATAACTTTGAAGAGAAACCCAAGCCTAATTTTAATGAAACTGAAGCAATCAATTTAGGAGATCCAGATAATGTCAGAGAAACCAAGATAAGTGTACACCCGGAACCACAAATCAAGGAAGAAATAATCAAAGCACTATTTGAATATAAAGATATTTTTGCATGGTCATATGATGACATGCCGAGTTTGAGTACTGACCTGGTAGTTCACAAATTACCAACAGATCCAGCATTCCCTCCCGTCAAGCGGAAGTTAAGGAAGTGCAAGACTGACATGAGTGTGAAGATCAAAGAAGAAGTCACAAAGCAGCTTGATGTGAAGGTCATTCAAGTCACGCGGTATCCCACTTGGTTAGCTAATGTTGTTCTTGTGCCAAAGAAGGACGGTAAGACCAGGGTGTGTGTTGATTACCGCGATCTCAATAAAGCAAGTCCGAAGGGTAATTTCCCATTTCCAAATATCCACATTTTGATTGACAACTGTGCTAAGCATGAGATCGGGTCTTTTGTAGATTGCTATGCGGGGTACCACCAGATCTTGATGGATGAGGAAGATGCAGAAAAGACAGCGTTCATCACACCATGGGGGACTTATTGCTACCGGGTAATGCCATTTGGTTTGAAAAATGCTGGGGCAACTTATATGAGGGCAATGACTATTGTGTTTCATAACATGACACACAAGGAGATTGAGGTTTATGTAGATGATGTGATCATAAAGTCAAAGCAGCAGTCCGACCATGTCAGAGACTTGAGAAAGTTTTTCTAGAGGCTCCACAGGTACAATCTTAAGCTCAACCCTGCAAAGTGTGCATTTGGTGTTCCGTCTGGAAAACTGTTGGGGTTTATAGTCAGTCGGCGAGGTATTGAGTTAGATCCATAAAAGATCAAAGCCATCCAGGAATTGCCACTACCAAGGAATAAGACTAAGGTGATGAGTTTGCTCGGGCATTTAAACTACATCAGCAGGTTTATTGCTCAACTCACGACAACCTGTGAGCCTATCTTTAAGTTGCTGAAGAAGGATGCTGCGGTCAAATGGAATTATGAGTGCCAGGAGGCATTTGATAAGATCAAGGGGTACTTGTCAAACCCACTTGTGTTGGTCCCACCAAAATCCGGGAGACCTTTAATTCTCTATTTGACAGTCGTGGATAATTCATTCGGTTGTGTGTTGGGTGAACAAGACATCACCGGAAAGAAGGAGCAAGCAATCTATTATCTCAGCAAGAAGTTCACATCCTATGAGGTTAAGTATACTCCCCTGGAAAGGACATGTTGCGCCCTGACTTGGGTAGCACAAAAGTTGAAGCATTATCTGTCGTCCTACACTACTTACCTCATTTCTCGTCTGGATCCTCTAAAGTATATCTTTTAGAAGCCTATGCCTACAGGAAGTCTTGCAAAGTGGCAGATTTTGCTCATAGAGTTTGACATCATCTATGTCACTCGGACCGCGATGAAAGCTCAAGCATTGGCCGATCATTTGGCCGAGAACCCGATGGATGAAGAGTATGAGCCATTGAGGACTTATTTTCCTCATGAAGTGGTGATGCATATTGACAAGGTGGAGCAGGATGAAAAGCCAGGTTGGAAACTTTTCTTTGATGGAGCTGCTAACATGAAAGGTGTCGGAATAGGGGTTGTGCTTATTTCTGAAACAGGGCATCACTACCCTGTTACAACCCAGCTGCATTTCTATTGTACCAACAACATGGCTGAGTACGAGGCATGCATTCTGTGTTTGAGGTTAGCTGTAGATATGGGAGTCCAGGAAGTCTTGGTCTTGGGAGATTCAGATCTGTTGGTGCACCAGATTCAGGGAGAATGGGAGACTCGGGATTTAAAGCTCATACCATATCGATAATGTTTGCATGATCTTTGTCAACAATTCAGATCAGTAGAGTTCAGGTATATTCCTAGGATCCATAATGAGGTTGTCGATGCCTTGGGTACCTTGGCTTCAATGTTACACCATCCGGATAAGGCTTATGTTGACCCTCTGCATATTCAAGTTCGTGATCAGCATGCTTACTGTAATGTGGTTGAGGAGGAACTTGATGGTGAACCCTGGTTCCATGATATCCTGGAATACATCAAGATGAAGGTGTATCCGATACAGGCCATAGGTGATCAAAAGAGAATAATTCGACATTAGGCTAGTGGATTTTTCTTGAGCGGGGGAATTTTGTACAAGAGAACTCCAGATCTTGGACTGCTGAGGTGCATAGACGCTAAACAAGCCACGACTATCATGACCGAAGTGCATGCCGGAGTTTGCGGGCTGCATATGAGTGGGTATGTTTTGGCAAAGAAAATTCTTCGAGCAGGGTATTATTGGCTCACCATGGAACGAGATTGCATCAGCTTTGTGCGCAAGTGTCATCAATGCAAGGTACACGGTGATTTGATTCATTCTCCGCCATCTGAGTTGCATGCAATGTCCGTACCTTGGCCTTTTGTTGCTTGGGGCATGGATGCCATTGGACCAATCGAGCCAGTGGCATCAAATGGGCACAGGTTCATTCTGGTGGCCATCGATTATTTCACTAAGTGGGTTGAAGCTATGACTTACAAATCTGTGATCAAGAAGGCAGTGGTCGATTTTGTTCATTCAAACCTCATTTGCCGATTTGGAAACTCGGTGATCTTTAAGTTTTTCGAAGCCTGGTCAGAGTACGACTGGTTAGGGGGGCATGGGTTTTGTCCGAATGGATGAAGTCCAGTCGTCGGCCTTCCCCAGCCCCCCTCGTCACTTCTGGCGAAGCTGCAGCAGGTACCACGAGCCCTCTGTCCCACACATCTATCCAGAAGCAAGTGTAGTTCACCGGTTCTACTGAATGCTCCTATCTCTCGGCAAAGATCATGTGAGTGTGCGTCTTGATCACATATTAGCTCGATTTTATTGACGGCTTGAAGGCGAAGCCGCCTATTTCTTAGGGCAAAGGGCGCTCCATCCTCCTATCTCCTTCCACTTCTTCGGGGGAGAGCTAGTAGGAGCCATCCCATCCCAATAGTGTATATTTGGAGCTCAATATGAAATCCTACAACCAAGACGCATGAAAGCGGTTTCCAGCGCTGTTGGGCAGAAAGACATGATGGCATGAAACTCGATTACGAATCCCTAAGGTAATCATCATGGACAATGGGGCTAATTTTAACAGCCATTTGATGAAAGAAGTATGCCAACAGTTCAAGATTATGCATCAAAATTCCACTCTATATCGCCCCAAGGCAAATGGAGCAGTTGAGCCGGCCAACAAGAAAATAAAGAAGATACTTCGAAAGATGGTGCAAGGTTCTAGGCAATGGCATGAAAAGTTGCCTTTTGCTTTGCTAGGTTATCGCACTATTATTCGCACTTCAGTAGGTGCAACTCCTTGTTTGTTGGTATATGGGACTGAAGCAGTTATACCTGCAGAAGTAGAGATTCCATCCCTTCGAATCGTTGCTGAAGCTGAAATTTATGATGATGATTGGGTCAAAACCAATTGGAGCAATTATGTCTGATTGACGAGAAAAGACTGGCGGCAGTATGTCATGGTTAGTTGTATCAAAAGAGAATGGCAAGAGCATACAATAAAAAGGTGCGTCCCCGGAAATTTGAAGTGGGTCAGCAAGTATTGAAACGTATTCTTCCATATCTGGCTGAAACTAAAGGCAAGTTTTCCCCAAATTGGCTGGGGCCGTTCGTTGTAACAAGAGTGTTAGCCAATGGTGCTTTGTATTTAACAGATATAAAAGGCAAATGTGTAGATATGGCTATAAATTCTGATGCAGTCAAAAGATATTATGTATGATTTCTTTTGTTTGTCTAATTGAGTTGTTTGTACTCGGCATGTTTTGAAGATTGAAATGACGAAGGCATTTTATTCTGCTATCTAAATACCTTATCCTTTGTTACCCCTTTTGAGCCTTATTTATTTTCTTTCATACCCCTCTTTTGGAATTAGAAGCAGAGTTTAGAAATACAGATACGTAAAATATAAATAAAAAAGAGAAAAGAGGAAAAAGAGAAGAGAAAAAGAGAAAGAGAAAAATGAAAAAAAAAGTAGAGCAAAGAAAAGAAAAGAAAAGAAAAGAAAAGAAAAGAAAAGAAAAGAAAAAAAGAAAAAAGAAAAAAAAGAAAAAAAAAATAGAAAAGTAACAAAAACAAAGCAATTCCTATGTCATGAACTACGTTCGACCTGATTCCTTTTAAGGATACGTAGGCAGCCTCACGGTTCGGTCCCACCAAAATAAAATTCAAAATTCCCCAGACTCAAAGAAACTAGGGCAGAAGTTGTGGTTTTGTAAAAGATCTGATTCCAAAAGTTGTAATTCTGAACTCTTTCATTTTAAGCTGTTTTGAGCCTGCATGCCGCCTTTTCTTTCTAACTCTATCCAAAAGCCTACATTACGGTCCAAAGGAAGACCTTCCGATCAATCTTTGAGGAATGCCAAGTCAAGCGAGATAGAGGTATGATTCACATCATTGGCAACACTCCGTTCTACACAAGGAAAAATGAATAAATGAGAGAGTCTTATTGGTGAAAACCCTCACGGGCACCGTAAGGCGATGGGAAGCTAAGAGAAAAATTAAAAAATGAGAGAGTCTGATTGGTGAAAACCTTCGCGAGCACCGTAAGGCGACAGTGAGTTGAGAGATGAAAAAATGAGAGAGGTTTGTCGATGAAAACCCGTCAGGGCACTACAAGCCGAATGAGGCCCGTGACTTTGCAGAGAGATTGTATTATGGAAAAATCCCGGTTTTGAAGTATGAAGACGGGGCACAAAATGAAATATGATTAGGTGAACGGTCTGGGCTGATTAATCCGAAATGCATGTCATGATCATTGGTGCCAGCTGCTTCACTCAGATAAGTCTCTTTTCCATTCTTCCTCAAAGAGTCATCTCGTTTCAAATTTTCCTCTTTATTCCTAATTCTCGAAGTCACTTCGTTTCATTTTCTGTTGGGTCTACCTCTCTATGTCTTTTCCAATATTAGCCTTGTTAAGCAAGCAAGAAAGGATTTCAAAGCTTATTACCAACCTTCAATTGCACAAGGCAAAGTACGGCCAAAGCATACCAGAAATAGCATGTTTCAAAATGAGAAATAAGGTGTTAATGGGAGTTCAAGTGGTCAAGTGGTTTCGTGAACTTTGAGGAAATATAGAGGTTCAAATTGGAAGGACAGAAATGTAAAACAGCAGGATGAGTGTGAGCCACTCAGGTCATTCAGAGTTCTGTGGTTGAGGTTCGATCAGAAGGTCAAACAATTCTTTGCTAGCCCAAGGCAGCTAATCGGAACAAAGCATGGCAGTGGAAAGGCCACCATCAGCAAGAATGCCGAAAACTAACCACCACATTTTCAAACCGATAAGATTTTCTATGATTGAAACAGGGGCAAGAAATTTTGTTTGTTCCGGAGGATTCTTCCATGCGGAAAGCATGTTCCAGACAGGTTCGACCGTAAATTCTCAGGACCCTCCTGGATAAGGGGATTTAATGTCAAGTTTTCAGGACCCTCCTGGATAATGGGATGTAGTTTTAAGTTGTCAGGACCCTCCTGGATAATGGGATGTAGTTTTAAGTTGTCAGGACCCTCATTGATAATGGGATTTAGTCTTAAGTTTTTAGGACCCTCATAGATAATGAGATTTAGCGTAAGTTTTACCTTTAGGAAACAGAATTTAGCTTTCAAGTTTTCACTCTTAAGATGAGATTTAATTTTAGTTTTCAGGGCCCTCCTGGATAATGGGATTTAGCTTTTAAATTCTTGGAGTTTGGATAACAGGATTCGATTAACACTCACAGATGTTCCCGGTACCAAACTGGGGCAGAAACGTTTCTTTTGTTTTGTCTGTTTTGTTGTAATGGCAGGCGCCCGCCTAGAGAACAAGGGAATTCATTTCAAGTTTAAGCATCAGGCGCCCACTTGGAGAACAAGGGAATTCATTTCAAGTTCAAGCATCAGGCGTCCACCTAGAGAACAAGGGAATACATTTCAAGTTTAAGCATCAGGCGCCCACCTGGAGAATAAGGGAATTCATTTTCAAAGTTTAGCATCAGGCGCCCACCTGGAAAACAAGGGAATGTCATTTCAAGTTTAAGCATCAGGCACCTACCTGGAGAACAAGCGAATTTATTTCAAGTCTAAGTCAGGCGCCCACCTAGAGAATAAGGGAATTCATTTCAAATTTTAAGCATCAGGCGCCCACCTGGAAAATAAGGGAATTCATTTCAAGTTTTAGCATCAGGCACCCACCTGAAAAATAAAGGAATTCATTTCAAAGTTTAAACATCAGGCGCCCACCTGGAAATAAGGGAATTCATTTCAAGTTTAAGCATCAGGCGCCCACCTGGAGAACAAGGGAATTCATTTCAATGTTTTAAACATCAGGCGCCCACCTGGAAAACAAGGGAATTCATTTCAAGTTTAAGTTGCAGGCGCCCACCCGGAGAACAAGGAAATTTATTTCAAATTTTAAGTCAGCATTAGGAGCCCTCCTGGAGAACAAGGGTATTTATCTCAAATTTTAAGTCAGCATCAGGCGCCCACCTGGAGAACAAGGGTATTTATCTCAAATTTTAAGTCAGTATCAGGCGCCCGCCTGGAGAACAAGGGAATTCATTTCAGGTTTAAGTTGCAGGCGCCCACCTGGAGAACAAGGGAATTTATCTCAAATTTTAAGTCAGCATCAGGCGCCCACCTGGAGAATAAGGGAATTCATTTCAAGTTTAAGTTGCAGGCGCCCACCTGGAGAACAAGGGAAT